>NW_022196899.1:5392599-5392776 GCF_008632895.1 Mastomys coucha
CCCCCCCCCCCACCAGAACATATTCTTACAGCTCTTCCTCTTTTTAGGATCACAACAAGGAATGCTTCCTCTTTGCTGGTCACTGAGTTGTAAACAATCCAACCCTCTTTCCCTAGGTAGGACTCCATAATGGAGGTTGTAGTAGTCCCTGCAATTTTGTTAGCAAAGGAAACAGGA
>NW_022196899.1:5392786-5395286 GCF_008632895.1 Mastomys coucha
TTATTTACTTGCCTGGTCATATGAGCAGAGAGAGGATGAGTCAGAGTTAACTGACTGCTAAATTAAGAAAATATAACCAGTGTGCTTTCTTCAAAGTCAATTCCCCAAAGCCAGAGCCTTTCCCCCTCTGCAGCCGGGCCATGCCCTCAACCGCAAAGTCATTCCTCAACACTGCTGAGCTAGCTCGTGGGCTGTGGGTAAGCACGTGAAGGACCGGCCTCCTCGTACGTGCTGTTCATCTCTGCCTACTGATACTCAACGTCTCCACAGTGGCTCCACTTATGCCCACCCTTCCCTGCTCCCCGAACTGAATGAAATGGGGCACATCTCATCGGGTGGTGCCGTGTCTATCAAGCCATGAGGGAGAGACCCCGTCTTGGAAAAACAAACAAAGACAAGGCAGGTGACCCATAAGGAAGACAGCTAAAGTTGTTTTCTGACTTCCACAGTTGCAGGCCTAAAACAATAGAGGAGGGGGATGGGGGGAGAGGGGGGTTAACCTGAGGCAGCATCTTCCACAAGTGTGATCTTTTCAGTGTGCTTCAGTTCACACAAGCCGACAAACCTCAGGATCACACTTAACCAGCCAGGCCATTTCCCAGGGGAAGGGAACCTTGGCTGCAGCGCCAGGGCTCTCCTTGAATGGGCAGTTCAGCTTCATCATCTCTGTGCTACCCAATCCGCTTCCTTATCAGATTTGCCGACCTTGACTTAGACTTCAGTTTCTCGTTTTTCCCAAATGAGGGGCTGAGGTCAGCCGCTTGGATTTCTTCGCACAGATACTAGATGGCCTGTTCCTAGCTTGCTTTATTTATTTATTTATTTATTTATTTATTTATTTTTATTTTTTTTTTGGAGACAGGGTTTCTCTGTGTAGCCCTGGCTGTCCTGGACTCACTCTGTAGACCAGACTGGCCTCAAACTCAGAAATCCGCCTGCCTCTGCCTCCCAAGTGCTGGGATGAAAGGCGTGTGCCACCACACCCGGCTTCTGGCTTTATTTTTATGGGATGCCACACTCTTTGGAAACCATTGGTGATTTTTTTTTTCCTCCAGATGAATGGCATTGTGGTTCCTTTCATCCTGGAGTTTTGGCACAGGCTAGCCCATGGGCCTTAGTAACACGGAGCAGAAGGATTAAGTAACCTCTAATATGACTGGTGGGGGCAAATCAGTGACATCAGTACAATTTTGATTTGTTACTAAGTTTTATTATATTTAGTGAGGCCTTGGAGAGTGTCAGAGACCAGCTAAGATCTGGCCTTGCTATCTCCTCCACCTAGGTGTCCAGGAGCTGACTCCACACCAGAGTTGTCCTCCCTAAGTCAGGGTTGTCATTGCCAATGGCTTCCTCTGAGCAGTCCAGTTTGCTTCCTGGGGAATTAGAAAGTTTAAGTCCCAAGGTTTTTGGATAGCTGAGAGTCACCACATATCATCTTCACCGGGTTCATGTTGAGCACCCAGCATCAAATCCGAGGTGCCTTACGATACAGTCACCAAGTTAGTGAAGAGACACAGGGAGCCCGCCTCTGCAGTTCCCTGCCACGGGGCTAGAACAGTGAATGCTCTTTCCCTCCCCCGCTCCACAGGCACCTCTGACCTTTGGAGAGGGCCAGGCCTGGCACAGGATTATTGCCATTACCTTCTCCCCTTTTGTGGCTTCGTTCCCTTCCCCCTAACCACCCCTGTCCCCGGTGTGTGTGTGGGGGCAGATGCTAGCCTTGGGAACAGACAGAAAGCACCATATGAAAGCCTCTGCGTCGCCGAGGCCAACAGTTCCTTTGATTGATAACCAGTGTTTCCCCACTGCAGATGGCTCCCGGCCTTGAAGGAAGCAGGCACCAGGATCCTTAAAATGATAAGAGCTCACTCTTGGACTATGGAAAAGAGACAATGAAGTGTTCCCAGACAGCTGTGGCCAGTTTGTAAAATACACCAGCTTCTGATAACACACGTTAGTTTTCCCAGGCCAGGAAGGTCCCTTTCCAGCTGCCAGGTTCCGCCCCGATGTCTGAAGAGATGTTATCAGGTTTGAAGGATGGCATTCTTTTACCCTCTCATGTAATGCCAAGGCTTCAAACCCCTCTTGTGTGTGTTTTTTTTTCCTCTATAAACCCCCTTCACTTAGACCTGGGGGTTCACTCTCTTTCCTGTTCTCCCAGGAAGGTTGGTTGGCCCAAGCTCGAGCTTGAATAAAGACCCTCGTGTGATTAACAGCTGGTTGTGATTCCTGGTAGTCTCTTTAAGGTTTTTAAGATCTGGGCACGACATTGACTTATAAACAGCTTTTAGAGAGGGTAAGGCCTGAGCGGCACAGCTGAGGGAAGGCGAAAGCCTGAGGCAGGTTTGAGTTTGGAAGTGACAGACTGACACCACCATTTACAAGGCCATCACCCATTCACCCGAACCAGGACTGCTTTGAAGTTAGCTGTTTACAGGTCTCCATGTCTAGGGTCTGGTGCACACACTCCTGCTTCCTGTTGGGCATGGATGCCACCTTT
>NW_022196899.1:5397180-5403267 GCF_008632895.1 Mastomys coucha
CACACACACACACACACATACATACACACACACACACACACACACACACTTACTTAATTCCTTTGTTTCAAAACCTCCAAGTTATAAGAAAACCATTTGGTTGTACCCAAATTTGAGAGAGAAAGAGAGAGAGAAATATTCCCAGCCCATAGCTCTCCTGGCTCCTTTCGCTTCCTTGCTGACCTGACAAATTAAACGTGTGCTCTTTATTCAGAGCAGTCCAAGCATTTAAGCAATATTTTGCAAGAGGAAAGAGCCCTGTTTGTTCTTCCCACAAGGGCCTCTTGGACTTTGTTTCCCTGAACATCTTCTGAGCCTGGTGAGTTTCCAGGTGGCAGAGAACAGACAGAGACTCTGGGAAGAGAGAAGCATTCTGTTCAAGCCTTGGCAGAGCTCTTTGATCGGAGCCCCCACCAGCTATTCAAAGTTCAAGGAACTTGACAGACAGAGGCCGTCTGTGGAAGACTTGAACCTAGTGGTTCAGGCATCTCATGCCTAGCTCTCTGTCTCATTGTGAGGTGTGTGTGGGTGGGTGGGGGGCATCTTCTTTCTGATGAGGTTCAAAAATGGCATTTACCCTGAACTAGATCAGTCTTGGGCCTTATGGTCTCCCAGTCTATCGGCCTCATAGTGCCTGGAAAGATAAGTCAGTCAGTCAGTCAGTCAGTCAGTCTGTGTATGGTGTGTGTGTGTGTGTGTGTGTGTGTGTGTGTGTGTGTGTAAGACAGACAACTAGACAGATTTCCAGCAGACTGTGACAGTCTAGGGTAGTAAAATAGTTGATCTAATTCTTTGCCCTGTGATGATTAGTGATTTATTTTATATTTAACTGTCTCCCAAGACAGTTAAGAAAGTAAGGGGAACTATTTATATATGCTAGGCTTGGACGATCAGCCAACTTCAGTTATTATAGTAGCCACAAGAAGCTTAGTATTCTGAGGATCAGAAGGTGTATGCATACAGGAAAAAGATGGCGTCAACTTTGGAGGGTTCCTACTTTAAAACAAAGATAATAAAAGAAGCAGTATGTTCGGCTGTTAGGCATCGAAAAATATTGGCCTAAAGAGAGTGGATTCCATAGCTGCTCTTCATGTAGACATAAGATTACATGGTTTCCTGGAGCAAAGAACAACTTTGACTTAGGCAAGAGAGATTCCAGCTATGGACCTAACTATACAATTCAGAACACATTAATGCTGCTTGGAATCGCTTTTCTCTCCATAAAGTGAGCCCCTTCTAAAGAAAAGTGGAAGGTTTTAGAATTCTAGGCACAAAACTACTTGCTGATTTGGGGCCTGGTAAGACGGCTGGCTCACTGGGTAAACTGCATGCGGTCAAGCCTGACAATATGAGCTCTGCCCTAGCGAACTGCATGGTGGGAGGAGAGAACCAAGCCTGGCAATTGGTTCCATCGATTCTAACCTCTGCATGTATACACCCCTCCACCCAATAAATAAATATAAGAAACAATCTAAAATATTTTTCTCTGTGAAATGTTACTTGGATGCCCAATAAAGAGCCCCCTCTCCAGAGGTGAAAAGAAACTTTCTCCTTTCTTTGAAAAATTACATTTATTTACTTATTTATTTCCTGAGGACAAGTTGCAATGGTCAATTGTCTGAATCTGCCACTAGGTCCCAAGAATTCAGCTGGAGTCTTCCAGTTTTATCTTTAGCCACCTTCCTGCCTCCTCCTCCTCCTTTTCTCAGATAGAGCTGGGCAACTTTGGGCTGGCCCCAGTATATGCTCTTCCCATGGGGCCCAACACAAGCTCCTGTGTCCATTTGTGAAAAGCACTGTAGACCAAAGCTGCTCATTTTATCCCGACATGTGTTGACTTAGTTATGCTCACTCCTTTCGTCCATAATTCACATTTCTTTTTAAAAAAAAACCTGTGGATACGGGAAGCCAAGCTAACTGAACCTCGGCAGCAGGAGCAGCAGCGCCTACCTGGCCTCTCACAGAGTAGAGACAGCACCGTGCATGACTTCAAGACAGCCATCATCTCCCATCTTATAGGAGGACCCTTCCTGTGTCTGGCTTTCTTTGGAGTTTCTGGGGGTCTTGGGTCCACGCTTCCTTTAGGTGGGACCCGTCAGTGTTTTCTTGGCTACTTCAGGACCACCTGCTGTGAGATTCTCGGAGGGCCCCCCACACTCAAATCCTGGGAGCGACGACCCCCACACACCACCAAGACACGGACTTGATGCAATCTGCAAGAGGCTTTTTATTCCAGCTAGCTGGGGCGAGACTCATATCCCTCGCAGGAGGAGAGGAGTCTGGCCCCAAGCAAAAATTTAAACAGGTTTTTATACCCACACAGTTGCTAGGGGAAAAGGGGAAACTAAGGCAGGGGAAAGTACGGGGTAGTCTCTGATTGGTGCTAGGGTTCAGAAGCAGGTTAGCCACCTGGCAATTGTTTGTTACCTCATTTTTCTTTTCTCCTGCCAGGTCGCTCTGATCTCCAAGCTTTGGGAGCTGGTCTCCTATTCTTCTATGTTCTGGGAGCTGGTCTCCTATTCTTCTATGTTCTGGGAGCTGGTCTCCCATTCTTCTATGTCCCTGGAGCTAGTTTCTCATTCTTCTAAGTCCTGGGAGCTAGTCTCCCATTGAGTTCAACTAACTGCTAAGTTCCCACAATACAATTTGAAAATTTTAACTTCTCACTGCCTGTGGGTCCTTTTTCTCACCCTTTGGCCTTGTGGGAGGGAGAAGCATAACCATTTCTAAACAAGAACATCTTCCTCTAACTGCTCAGGTCACGCAGTCCAGCCGCCTTCCATAGCGCAGCTGCTTTCTCTGTTTAATTTTCACCATGACCCTAATGCCTGAGACTTCTTAGTACATGGCCCGAAGGGCTGAGCATCAAAATCTGACTGCTTCATCCAGGATGCACTTGAAAGTCCTTCCTTCTTTTCTTCCCTCCCTCTCTCTTCTTCAGCTGTTGACTTCATGTGGGAGCCTGACCCTTCAGTCTCTGACCCTCCCCTGGATCCCCTTAGGAGACTTCCTTTCATCTTAAGAATGTTTGTTCTATGGTTGGTGGTTGAGTCCCTGGGAGCTCTGAGGTACTAGTTAGTTCATATTGTTGTTCGTCTTAAGGGGCTGTTCGTCTTCAGCTCCTTGGATCCTTTCTCTAGCTCCTTCACTGGGGACCCTGTACTCAGTCCAATGGATGGCTGTGAGCCTCTACTTCTGTATTAGTCAGGTACTGTCAGAGCCTCTCAGGAGACAGCTATATTAGGCTGGATTGGCCTTCCTTCAGTCTCTGCTCCATAGTTAGTCTCTGCAACTCCTTCCATGGGTATTTTGTTCCCCCTTTTAAGAAGGATTGGGACTAATGGCTCCAGCAGCATATGTATAGTAGAGGATGGCCAAGTCGGTCATCAATGGGAGGAGAGGCCCTTGGCCCTGTGAAGGTTCTATGCCCCAGTGTAGGGGAATGCCAGGGTCAGTAAGCAGGAGAGGGTGGGATGACAAGCAGGGGGAGGGGGGGAGGGAACAGGGGTTTGTTCTTGTTGTTTTTTGGAGGGGAGCCTGGGAAAGGAGATATCATATGACATGTAAATAAGGAAAATATCTAATAAAAAAAAAGAATGTTTGTTCTATCTCTAACAGCTCAGGCAGGGTTTAGTGTTTCCAGACAAGCCCACACCAGATGCCTCGTGACAAATGCTTCTATGATCCCCCGGGCTTCCATGCCACATGTCCAGAACAGAATAGTTCAGTGTCAGGCTTAATTGCTGAGGCACAAGCCTGAGCCAACAGTGACCATGAGAATAAAAGGAAAAAAAAGGCAGACTTTGGATTCTCCCAGTTCTGGAAAAATAGGTCAATCTGACCTTGTCTATGGTTGGCTAGACTACATTACCTGACATCTGGAGTCTATACGGAGCATTCGGCACAGCCTGAGAAGAGACATAGCAGGTGCTGGAAAATGTATGTATTTCCAAGTTCAGAGAGGATTTGTTGCTAGAATTTACGGCTCTTCTACAATATAACATCTTCAAAGTAATATTTTTAAATTTTGGTGTATGTGGATATGTACATTTATGCATGTATATGTGCACTGTGTATGGGTATGTGCACATGAGTGCGAGTACCTATGGAGGCCAGAAGAGGGCGACATATCTCCTAGAGCTGGAGTTCAGGCAGTTGTGAGTCACCTGATGTGGGTGCTGGGAAACGAACTTGGGTTTTCTGCTCTAGCAGTTCACACTATTACCCATGAGTCTCTCCAGACCCTCCATCCTTACCTTCCCACCCGCTCGCTGAGAGTCGCTCTGAGGGCATTGCTTAAATCTCTTTGCGCTCTCTTTTTGCTTGAGCTTCCTGTTCTAGACTGTAGTCAGATTTTATGTTTATTCTGCGTGCCGTCAGGGAAGACTTCCCAGGAATGTTTTCAGACTTGGATGTTAGACTTAAGGAATTAATCTAAGTGAGAAAATGGAGCAGATATTCTCAACAAGCAATAGCTTGGAGGAACCACACAAATGTGGCTGCGGTGTAGGATAAGAGGGCAGGAACAAGGGCAGATTCTATTCTAAGCTGTTTTGTTATAGAAGGTCTTGATGTGGGGGTGGGTCATTGCAAATGGCTGCACAACAATATAGCTGCTGAACACACACATATTGTCTTATAGTTATTATTCATGACGTTAGAGTTGTGGTACTTAAAAGTTCCAAATAAGATTCAGTTAGGCTAAAATCCAAGTGTCAGCAGGGCTGAATTCCTTTCTGGAGACCCCAGGAAACACTTCGTATGCCTTTCATCGTCTAGAGGTCATTTTCCTACATCGTATGGTTTTTGGTTCCATCCCAGCTCTTCAGAGCCCCCTGCATAACGTTTTCCAATTGCTTGCCTTCTCATTCCTTTTTCTAGTTTTAGCAACCCTTGCGATTGGTCTGGGGCCACCTGGATACTCAGTCCTCGGTCATCTTCCCATCTCAGATCAGATGATTTGCAACCTTCGACAGGTTTCACAGTTTCTAGGGGTTAGCATGTGACCATCTTCAGGGACCAGCTCTTCCACCCACCACAGATGGGGAGCTCCTCAGGGTGTGAGCAAAGGGGCATGACTCTGTAGTTCAGGAAGCAGTGATTGTGGTTGTGGGGTAGGAAGCAGGAAGTGTCTTATGGGAGCTTAAGTAGAAAGGCCAAGGACTTTAGTCACAACACTGTAGGTAGCTGTCTTTGTTAGGGTTTTACTGCTGTGAACAGACACCATGACCCAGGCAACTCTTATAAGGACAACATTTAGTTGAGGTTGGCTTACAGGTTCAGAGGTTCAGGCATGGCAGCATCCAGGCAGGCATGGTGAGGGAGGTCCACCATAGATCTTCATCTGAAGGCTTCTAGGAGAAGACTGGCTTCCAGGAAGCTAGGATGAGGGTCTTAAAGCCCAAGCCTACAATGACAAACTTCCTCCAACAAGGCCATACCTCCTAATAGCACCACTTCCTGGGCCAACCATATTCAGACCATCACAGTAGCTAACCTTGAAGTTCATGGGAAAGCTTAATTAAGCTTCAGATATATCTTCTAGCTCCAAAGAAAGGACAACGCTTGTACAACCTGGTTTGTTATGGATGGATAACTTAGGGACAAAGGTCAAGTCTTCACACAGCATATGCTTACTTTTTTAGCTTATGAAATGAGGGGGCTGCTGGACTCAGTCATCTCTGAAGTTCCATTAGGACTAATTTCCCTTACTCTACCAGGAAAAAGGAAAGATACCCTTTCCATCTCGCTTGTCAGTGGCTTGGAGGGAATTCAATATCGAATGAAAAGACCCTTGCAAATATAACAGAGGGTACCATAGCAACATGCCTGCAGCTCCCAACCCGTAGAAGACAAGAGAGACAGGCGGAAATGCATGCTATGACCAAGGGCTTGAGGGGCGTGCTCTGGACAAGGAGGGACATGTTGGCAAGCATATGAGGCAGCTGGTCACACCATATTTGCAGTCAGGGAGTAGAGAGAGGTGAGTGCTGGTTCTTAGCCCTCTTTTCCCTTTTAATTCCACTCAGGACCCCAGCCCCCTGCAGTGGTGCCTTCGTATTTAGAGTTTAGAGTGCTTCTCTCCAC
>NW_022196899.1:5403314-5442027 GCF_008632895.1 Mastomys coucha
CCCCCCCCCCCAGAAACTCCCTCGTAGGCAGTTTAGAGATTTATCTCTCAGGTCAGCCTAGATCCTTTCTGGTTAATAAGATCAATCATCACATAGTCCTTAAGATCAGAAACTGGAGGCTGGGGGAGTGTTTGGGGACAGCAGGCGAGGTTACAGGAAGGGCTACATTTTCTCTATCTAGTGGGGCTGGGACATGGCAGTGGCCAAAGGCTGTCTGCAAAGAGCCCTGCTCCAGCACGGAGGCCTCACCAGGCAGGAATTGAGCAGTTCCCAGTGGCACATTGTTAGTGTCCCTCCCAGTGTCCAAAGGCCTCACTGACTCTCCCCATCCAAGGCCAGCATGCAGGTGGCTTCGTGACAGACTGAACAGTGAGGCTTAGAGCGTTTGCTTCACATCTGCTAGCTCTTCTTGCCTAGGCTTTTCATCTCCCAAAGGGGACACCAAGTACCAATTAGAGAAAAGAAGAAGCCAGGTAATGGGGGGAAGGCAAAAGGACAGAACAGACCAGTTACCTCTGTCACTCCAGACTATGAGAAGACGGTTGTGAAGGGAGAGGCCAGGAGTGGCCGGGAAGAACATTAGAGATGAACAAGTTTGAGTTTGGTTTGAATCACAGAGATGGATATCATTAATGCTGGGACCTGGATAGGTAGAGAGCACTTGTCACCAGAATGAAAACGGCAAAGGGTGGAAGTAAGAGATGTGCCAGGCCCACCCCATCATCTAACAGACAGATTTGATCACCTATCAGGTAGCCATTCTACCTGCAGACCTGATCTTTCCGAGTGTGGGCTCTGACCTCTTTTTGTCCTTGACTGAGAGGTCCTACTAATGATGCTCAGAGAGGTTCATCTTACATGCGGCCTTTCTTGCCACCTGTACCATTCCACAGTTTATACACCATCAAATGGATGCAGTTGTAAGTTATTGTATACTGTTGCTTTTGTTCTCTAAGTATTTCTGAATGGTTCAAGGATCCAGAAGGTGAAAGACCCCCGGAACTGGGGAGATCCTTACTCAAGTCTCGGGATGACGCGACCACCCAATGACTCACGAGAGACCGAACTTGCTGCAATCACATGAGGTTTATTGGGGATACCGGTACCGGGTCGATCTCATGACCTTGCTGGCCAGAGTTCGACCCCGGGGTCGATCTCGTGACCATGCTGGCCAGAGTTCGACCCCGAACATAAGAAGTGTGGGGGTATTTAAGGGAACATCCATAAGCAGGGGGCGGGAAGAGGGTTACCAAGGAAACAGAACATATACAGTGGAAAATTTCAGAGGGACCCAACCCAAGGTATTCAGTTAGGGAGGGAAACATATTCATTCTAGGAATGCAATCTTCATCTATCGGTCGGCAGGGTAGAGAGTCTCATAAACCACTAGACCTTCATTCTTAGTTCCCCCCTCATAGTGGATCAGTCAGGAGGGGCAGGTATCGGGAACCAGAGCCCTGAGGCTCTGGGTTAGCAAAGTTCCTGGAACTGGCTACTCCACCTTTTTTTTGGCTTGTGGCAGAGGTTTTCCATGCCCGCTTTTAGGTAAAAGTTAAACATTATACATTCTAAGATTCTCCAGCCTTTCAAAGGCAGAAAGCTCTCTTCTCTCCAAATGCTGGCTCACAGCCTCACAAATCTAACAGGCACTTGCTGTCCTGTTCCTGCCCAAAGTCCCTGGGAGGATGGGTTCATTGTCTCACCTCTCTCTGGCTACATTAGAGTTAGCACTTCCCCCGGCTGAATTAGAGCCTTGTACATCAGCCAAGACCCAGTGTGGTTTAGACAACTAAAGATGGCTTTTCAAGTGAAACAAAGAAATTTTAATTAGAGCCAGACAGGGAAGTGCTTCTAAGGTGACATCTGGCTTTTTACCCTTGTAGGCACCACCAAGGGAAGCTGGTGATGTGGCAGATGATTGGTAAGAACTTACCCAAGGCTTGGAGGTGGCAGAACAGCCACTGGTGGATCTGTGGCTGCACCCACAGTGAGGAGGTCAATATGGCATGTGTATTTGGATGTGCATGTGTGTATAGTTAACTACAACTGTCACTAGCACACATCTAGACATACCTGACAGGAGGGAATCTCAACTGAGGGATTTCCTCCATGAGAGTCGCTTGTTGCTATGTCTATGAAGCCTTTCCTTTTCTTTAAAAAATTTAGACTTTCTGGGCGGTGCTGACGCATACCTTTAATCCCAGCACGTGGGAAGCAGAGGCTGGTAGATTTCCGATTTTGAGGCCAGCTTGATCTGCAGAGTGAGTTCTAGGACAGCCAGGGCTACACAGAGAAACCCAAACAAACAAACAAACCAAACCAAACAAAAATTTAGACTTACTTATTTTATGTTTATGAATGTTTTGTGTATGTATGTATATATGTATGTATGTATGTATGCATGTATGTATATGTATGCACCATGTGCCTGCCTGGTACTTGTGGAGGTCAGAGGAAGATGTCAGATCACCTAGAGCTGGACTTATAAGTTATGTGTAGTTGTGAGTGCTGGGAATTGAACCCACGCCCTCTGCTGGACTGCTGAGCCACCTCTCCGGCCTGTGAGGCATGTTCTAATTGTTCACTGATTTAAGACGGTCTAGCCCTCTGTGGCTGATGTTATCCTTTCCTATGTGAGCTATGTAAGAAAGGTAGCCTAACATGAACCCAGGCAGAACAACAGCCCCCCAAGTTCCTCTGGGGTCTCTGCTTCAGCTCTGCTCCAGGCTCCCGATCCAGCGAGCCTGCCGGGCTTTCCCTGGGGATGGACCGGAACCAGTATGGCACGGACCCTCCCCGTCAAGTTGTTTATTACAGCAACCGAAACCTAACTAACTCTATGTACATGTGTGCCTGCATATGTGTGTGCACACAGAGTAATACATGCAAGTGCTGTATAGTTCACAGGCAAGAGGAAGGGAAGGCCGGACAGTTCAAGAAAACTGGCATTTTCTTCCCTCCCTGTGTAATGAGACAGAGTGTCTGAAGGAAAGAACAAAGAGACCTAAACATTTAGGCAGAAAAGTCCGGAGTTTCTGCTTGTGCAACTTGATTTAATTCTTTGAGCTAAATATTTGCCATTTTTACAGTGGAGCCCATAGTCAAACAGAAGTCATTCTAATAAAGAATACATAGAGCAGGAGGAGTAGGAGGAGGAAGAAGATAAGGAAGAGGAGGAGGAAGATGAGGAGGAAGAGGAAGAAGGGAAGAGGAGGAAGGAGAGGAGGAAGAGGAGGAGGAAGAGGGGGAAGAGTAGGAGGGGGAGGAGGAGGAGGAGGGGAGGAGTGGGAGGAGGAGGAGGAGGAGGGGGGAGCAGCAGCAGCAGCAGCAGCTTGGGCTCTTTTGTGTCTGACACAAATGCATGGGGACACCCTGTCTCCATGCCTCTCTCCAATGGCCCCTCCTCCAGATTCCTTCTAGGACCCCCTGAGGGACTTAGGGTAGTGTCCCTCTGGGGATGGATCACTCCACCTTTCCCTGCCTCTAAGTCCTTTGTCAAACGATGTGAAGTCCAATCTTCTTCTCTCAGGCTGGGATGTGAAGCCTGACAAGTGTCCTGGATTGGAGTCTTAGTTCCGTTTCCTCCGTCTGTGAGAAAGCACACTGAAAGAATCAATAAAGGGAAGGAAAGGTTTCTTCTGGAACATCTAGTTCTAGGTCCAGTGCATCCTGGAGAGGAAGGCGCTGGGCACCTTAAGGAAGTTGGTCACTCTTTCTCCGCGTTCAGAGACAGAGACCAGGAAAGCTTGTGCTGAGCTTGCGTGATGGCTTTTGATGGCCCACACTCACCTTTATTGAAGGCCTTCCGTCTCAATGAATGTGATCCACACAAGCCCTCCCAGGCACCTCCGGAGGCCAGCCGGCCCCTCCCCTCCAGGTATTCCAAAAGTTGGTCTCCTGCGTGATTCTAGATCCTGCCAAGCTGACTGACACGCTGTCATCTTGACAATGGCATAGTCTAGGATGAGCTGCTGCCATGGAAATCGAACCGTGTGATTCAGAGTCAGATACGTCCACTGGCATTTTGGGAAAGGTGGACCCGTAAGCCAGCAACCTGTGATCTTCAGCTGCAGGCCTCTTTTTCCGGCTCCCAGCACGTCACACACTCTGAGATTCTAGCTAATGGGAGGCTGGAGTGGCTATGATCAGCTTATGATCAGCTGTCAGTGGCTATGGTGGGAATGTGAGGAAGCCCAGTGCAGAGGAGTGTAGACAGACAGCCGCCTTGGTTTATGATAATGCTGGAGTGTCCACCTACCCTTGCAGTCCTGGTGAGTCTGGCTGTGCCTGCGTGCAAAGGATCACGACAGCTGGGCTGTTGACACCACTCAGATGGCTGGGGAGGGCCGGGGGCCCTCACCACAGCTTCCAGCCACTGTGCGCCACCTGTGGTGTCCAACCCTTTCCAAGTTGCGTGTGGTCTTAGGAGGAAGATTAGGGGAGAGGGCTCCATCTATGAGAAAACTGTCTCTGTTGGGGACTTATGTGGTCTGGTGCATTGTGTGTGGGGCACCCACACTGTGAGTAACTCCCTCACCTACGCTTTGTAAGAAAGCTCTGTAAGTTAACTGGTTCCCTAGAGTGAACTTGGGTGGAATCCTACCTTGGTTTGTGCTTTAGAGCCTTAAGAGGAGTAGACAAGTGCTGATGAATTCACCACGCCATTTTCCCACCCACTTGCTTAGGGATTTTAGCAACCGACGCTTCTTATCACGCCCTTGTGATGAATGAATGCTGCCTGGTTTTCTTTGGGGTGGTTGTTGTTGGTGGTAGTGATTTTGTTTTGTTTTGTTTTGTTTTTGCCAAGACTAGTTTCTGTGGGTGGTTAAATGATTCACTTTATGTGGCTACTGTGTGGGCATTTTGTGGAAGATAAGCAAAGAGAAACTTGAAAGTTGCTGCTTGTCTTTGTGGACTCACAGAGGGAGTCCCGGGGCAGATGGATTTTGTATTGGAAGATGGTGAATTTTTGGAGTTGGAGCCTGGAGCCTAGCAGTTTACTAGACTGGTGAGGGTGAGGAGGGTGGAGGGAAATGAGGGCATAGGAGAGTGTGCCCTGCGCTCCATCCCAATGTCTAGTTTTAGTAACAACAGTTAGAGGTCTTGGGTCTTTGGGTGAATGACTTCGAGGGTAACGTAAAAGGAGGGTGAGGGGCTGGAGATGTGGCTGAGCCTGTAGAGTGAGTGCAGGCTTGGTGCGCAGGAAGCTCTGGGTTTGATCCCCAGCACTGCATCTATGCATGGTGGCACACCCCTGTGATTGTAGCTCTAAGGCAGAGGCAGGAGGATTAGAAGTTGAAAGTGATCACTTCTGTACCACACAGTGGGTTTGCAGCCAGCTTGAGACACATGAAACCCCATCTCAAGAGAGAAAAGAAACGTGCTGAGGCCTGGATTTGGAAAGCTGACTAGGGACTTGAAGGTATGAAGAAAGGACAGACACAGAGACATACAGAAAAGCTGGCGTCAGTCAGGGTGCTGTGAAACACTTCTGATGGAGCCACAGTTACCGCCACAGAGCCTCAGAGAGGGGTTGGCTAGTCTCTGCAGGAGGTGCCTGTAAGAAGCAGATTCAGGTTGTAAACTTCTAGGAGGAAGAGGAAGTGGAAGAAGAGGAGGAAGAGGAGGAGGAGGAAGAGGAAGAAGAGGAGGAGGAAGAGGAGGAAGAAGAGAAGGAAGAGGAGGAGGAGGAAGAGGAGGAAGAAGAGGAGGAAGAGGAGGAAGAAGATGAGGAGGACGAAGAGGAGGAGGAGGCTGAAGGTCCTAGTATTTGTACACACTGACTAATTGTTGTTAAACACTAGAATTTGGTCAAGAGGAAGGCTTTGGCAATTCAAGCCTGACCTATATATGGGGAAAGGCTTTGTCAGTTTCCCCTAAGTCCAAGTTCTTGTGTAAACAAGAAGCAGAAAGAGAGAGATCATCTCTCCTTGCTAAGGCACACATCTCTTTTCTCTCTTGGCATCTCTCTAGCTGCCAAGAGAGAAAAGGGAAGTGTGCCTTAGCAAGGACAGGGCAGCCAGTCTCCTTGAACGGTCCCTGGCACTTCCCGGAGAGCCGAGGACAGCTTTGAACAATGAATATACTCTCTGTGCAGAGTACTGGTTTACCTTCCATTTCCAGGGTGTGACTCTTGCTGTAAAATGCTTCTGAGTGTAGGGTTGGGGTGGGACCCAGTACAGTGTGCACTGGCACCAAAGAGAGGGGGCATGGCCTTGGCTCCATGTGGCTAAGCAGAGCCTAGCCTGGCACACAGGCTGTTATCCGAGGACTCAGTGGGAACCTGCTGCCACCAATGGATATGAATACTTAACATTTCCCAAGGATCAGTCTGCTGTTCGTTTTATCCTTCTGTATATGAAAGAAAGCAAGTGGAAGACACACCCAAGGCAATTCAAGTCACTGGCCTCAATTGTTATGATAAATAACGGAGCACAGGAAACACAGGAAAGAAGGAAAACTGGCACTAAGAGTCTCAGACCAGACCAGACCGCTTTTTTCCCCCTAGAACCATCCCTGGAATTAATTAAAGGAGACAGCACAGACTTGGTGGTTGTTAACCTGGCCTCCTAAAGTGCAGCTTGGGTATTACTGGAGCGATCAGGACAGCTTGCTTCTAGAAAAGTCTGCCGTCTTTGTAGCTGTTTCCCAGTTCTCTGCTAATCTTCTCTAGCTACTCTTTGCACAGCTACGGGTCCCTTCATCTAGCACTGTTATTACGGAAGTTATGGGGGCGCAGAGGGCTAAGGTGAGATGAACTAAGTTAAGCCTCTGGGAACCTCACTTGTTAAGGCCTAGGTCAAACGTGAAGGCCCAGGTAACTGTTAGCTGTCTAGCCTCCATTTTGTGCTGTTGTTACTAATGCCGTAATGAAACTTTCTCATATACGGTTACTGCTGTTATTAGGATGTTCTGTGCTTTGACGTTCTTCAAAACCAATCACCACAGGAATCAGTTAGAACCGCTTTGTATACTTACCCACAGTAAGCTTGGCCCCAAACCATCCGCCAGGCACCTGTGTATTTGCTTTTATGGTGTCTGTCTTTCTCAGATGCCCTGGGATAGACCTGAGCATAAGAGAGACACCTACGCCAGTATAAGAAACCATCTGGAATAAAACTTCCATTTTGAGTAGGGGTTGAATGAAGTTTAAGGTCCCAAGACCTCCCTGGGAACTGACATCGTACAAGGCAGAAAGAGACGTGGACGCGGGTATCTGACATCCTGGTTGGCAAGTTAAGACGTGACTAGGCAAATCCCCTGACACACTTACATATCCCAATCAACGGGATCAGGATAAATGGACCAAAAAAAGACATGTGCCTAAGGCATCCCCTATCCCTAACTCCTGATTGGTGGAATAACTTGGCCCAGGTGTTTGTAGATCTCGGGTTTAAAAAGCGCCACAGGATCTTGACACAGACTCCCAAGTCTTCACTGCGGTCCTGGGCAGGCATCCTCAACCAACTATTCCTGTCTGACTGCGATCAGTGTTCCTGTGGTTTGTGAGGCAGTTCCTGGACCAAACCGCCACCGATGAGCCCACACACGGAAAGACCCTTTGATGTGCTTCAGGTCTGCTTAGTCATGATTCAGCAGAAATGATAGTTTCCAATTCATTCTCACTGACCAGTTTGTAGTTCCTCCCCAACCGCATGATCACCCACGACTTCCTTCACCGGGAATTTAAGGCACTCTGATTGAATCGTTTTAGAATCAAAGGGAAATCCGTGATGGTTATATTCTTAGCTGTGGAAATTGAGACCACTGTCACCCTTTTCCAGCCTTCTTCCCTATCAGTAGTTCATTGATGTCACCCCCATCTTCTAAAAAACCTGCCTTACTATTTCATCTCAGCCTTTTACTACTTATTTATTTCTATTTATTTGAGATCCGGTTGATTCAGACCGGCCTCAGCTCTGCCTCGTGAGTGCCGGAATTACAGGCATATGCCATTGTGCTCTTGATGTGGTTTTGGGACCTGAAGCAAGGCCTTCTACAAGGAGGCAAGTACCTACGAGCAGTTACAAACACCCCAGAACCTACGAGCAGTTGCAAACACCCCAGAACCTAGGAGCAGTTACAAACACCCCAGAACCTACAAGCACTTACAAACACCCCAGCACCTAGGAGCAGGTGTACTGGACAAGCACCTTAGTTTCCTTCATTATAGCCTGACGAGGTGGCACACACCTTTAATCCCAGCACTCAGGTAGCAGAGGCAGGCGGATCTCTGAGTTCAAAGCCAGCCTGGTCTACAGAGTGAGTTCCAGAACAGCCAGGGCTACACAGAGAACCTTGTCTAAACAAACAAACAATCCCCAAGCAAAAGCAAAACAAATCATCTACATTGGGTCAAGCACCAGATTCCTTCTCTTCTAAAACCAATTTTTGTCTAGAATTTGCATCTCTTTAATTTCTTATTCCTAGGGCCAGATAAAGCCTACTTCATCATCTTAAGTATTTCTCTACCCCCTTGCAAATGCCCACGTTGTTCACTGGAGCTCAGGGCATGGAGCTCAGGGCATGGAGCTCAGGGCATGGAGCTCAGGGCATGGAGCTCAGGGCATGGGCATCTGTCTGATGATCTATCTGCCCTAGTGTCAGCACATTCCGTTAGCCTGGGAGGCTGTTAGCCCAAATGCTCCGCGGCTGCTCTCCTCAGCTATCATTTGCTGCAACCATATAACCAGCTCCCGCTGTGTGCAAGGCGGAGAACAGAACGTATCTCACTGCCCTCAGAAATGTAGCTACTTCTGCACATATACATGCTTATTTAAAAGCTTTGTTGACTTGCCAGCTAGCACAGTGGCCTTGAACTTGCCATCCTCAAATATCAGCCTTTTAGGTGTGGAGATTCCAGGCACCAGCCACAACAGGTAGTATTACACGACTTTCTTGGACCTGTCAGCCACCAACTGAAGACACAATGACTTATGTTTATTATAGCTCAGGTCTTAGCTTAAGCTGCCTCCCAGCTAGCTCATCTAACTGACCCATGCATTCTAGTCCACATCTGTTCCTCGGTACCTCTCTCTTGCTATCAATATGTCTGACCTCCTCCCTGTCATGCTGGTGAATCATCCCGCCCGGATTCTGCTCCCCACAGTCCCTGTATCTGCCTGGAAGGTTTATCTTCCTTTTCTTTCCTCAGCTATTTGCCAGTCAGTATTAAGCCAATCATTTGGAGTAGTGTGGCTTTGATGGAGGAGGTTCATGATTAAGGGGTTTGATTCACTTCTGCTGCCTGTGGATCAAGATGTAGAACTCTCAGCTCCTTTGCCAGCACCATGTCCACCTGCATGTTGCCATGCTCCCTGCTATGTTAAGACTTGACTAAGCCTGTGACCTATAAGCCAGCCACAGTGAAATGGTTTGGTCACACACACACACACACACACACACACACACACACACACACAGAGAGAGAGAGAGAGAGAGAGAGAGAGAGAGAGACAGGATAGATAGAGAGAGACAGAGACAGAGACAGAGAGAGAGGGGGAAAGAGTGAGAGAGAGGGAGAGAGACAGAATCCCAAAGATCAAACAAGCCAGGCATGGTGGCTCATACCTGTAATTTCAGCAGGATCCACAGGCAACAGGAAAAGTAAGAGACACTGGGCTTGCCTTGGGCTTTTGAAACCTCAAAGCCCACCCCCAGCGACATACATCCTCCAACCAGGCCACACCTCCTATTCCTTCTCAAGCAGTGCTACCGATGATGAGCGAGCATTCAAAGCCATGAGCCTACGGTGGCCATTCTTGTTCAAAGCAGTGCAGTAGTTAAGACGTGTTAATCTCAGGTGTTATTCCTTACCCATTGTCTCCCTTTTAGAGATAAGCTCTCTTGCTGCCCTGGACACCTCCCAGTCAGGTACACTGGCGCCCTGAGAGCCATCTCCTCGCCAATGGTGCTGAAATGACAAGTGCATGCTACCTTAAACTAATCTTCTTCCTCCTTCAAAAGTTCTGTGCTCGCAATCAGACTGAGGTCCCAGAGCTTGGGAGGCAAGCACTTGGCTGACTGAGTTATCTCCTCAGTCCCTGCAACCAGCTCTGAAATTTGTTTTCATTTCTGGTCCCAGTTGCAAATTCAATTTGTTATTATTATTATTATTATTGCATTGAAAGACAATCGCTGCAGATCTGATGTAAATCTTCCCACAGCATCTTTGCTTCCAGAGACACAAGGCGACGCCCTCCAGTTTCTCCTCACCATGGCTCTGCTCTTTGCCTGCCTTCTAGAGTTTTCTTTTAAACACCATCATCTAGTTCCTCTGAGATCCCAAACACACCAATCTCTTCCTCCTAGGCTCCTTTGTATTTCTATCTTCTTTTCTTTCAGATTTTTTTCTTTTGTTTTACAGAGCTGTCTCATGTAATTTGAGGCATGTAATATGAGCCCCATTGACTCATGAGCCCCCCCTTTAATCATCCAACAGGAAAAAAAGCCCCGTTTCTTGTTCTTCCTGTTTCCCCTCATTCTCCTGCTTCATGTACTTCACTTAGGATCTTGACAAATCATCCTTTACTTGCTCAGGATCATTCAATGACATCAGCATCATTCAATGATGCTCAGGGACATGAGCATCATTGAACAGAACTGTCTTCTATCTGTATACAGATTTTACTTGCCGATGCAGAAAGGTACATTTTTGATATTTTTCCTTAAAAAATGACTGTGGAGGCGGGCAGTGGTGGCACATGCCTTTAATCCCAGCACTTGGGAAGCAGAGGAGGCAAATTTCTGAGTTGGAGGCCAGCCTGGTTTACAGAGTGAGTTCCAGGACAGCCAGGGCTATACATAGAAACCCTGTTTCAAAAAAAAAAAAAAACAAAAATAGATAAATAAAATAAAATAAAATAAAATAATAAAATGACGGTGGGTGGACTGTATTACCACTTTTACCTAGGTATCAGAGTCCATTTCCCTTTGCTTAACACGAACCGTATCAACATACAGAGGCCACCTCTAGTGGAACTGTGGCCTTGGTGTCTGAAACTACATCTGGAATACCTCAATAAGGTCTTCACATTGACCTTACTGAGTAAGAATCTGTCTTCTTTCTCCTGACATCATCAGGCTTGCTTCTTGGAAGATAATTCTGGTGACACTGTGGAAGGCTGTCTGAAGCACTGCAGAGACTCATGGGATGGTGCTGGACCAGAGAGGAAGCCATCAGGGGACCTGGCACAAAGGCCCAACACTGACTGGTGTTGGAGTCATGGGTGGCCTAGCTTGGAGCCCTGGCGTTGACACTGTTCTACACCTGGCTTGTTCTCTTGCTGGCTTCCCTGTGTGCGCTCACATTAGTTCTAACCTACTCGAAGAGGTCTCCTCAGACTGCTAACTATGTTGGGGATGAGATACCGTGCATGCCAAACATTTAAAAGTAGGCTCGAAGGCTGTGAGAATACGCGATCCATTGACTCACTAGCCTTCAGTTGGTACCTGTGGCATGGATGAATCAATTAAGTGTCTTTCCTGTGGTTTCTTTTGCCCCCCTCAACTTTGATATTACAAGGATTATTTCTTTTTTTCCCACCACGCCCACTCGTCACGCTAGTGGATTCCGAGTGATGGGTTTGAGTCGTGGCGGGAAGCGTCTGCAGACACCAGGCCCAGGCAGTTCCATGTGTAAGAGGTTTAATTGGAAGGGGGTAGGGGGGATAGCAGCGCAGGAAGAGAGAGGGGAGAGAGAGAAGAAAAAAGAGAGAAAGATGGAAGAAAGTACCCATATATATATATGTCGTGACGTAGCAGTCCAGGTAAAGGTGGGAGCTGAACCCAATGGATTCTGGGAATATGGTGGCCGTTGCCCTGGCGACAGGTCTGTGGACCCGCCCATATCTGCCGCAGGTTCTGGATGCTAACACCGAGCGTCAGGCCTGAAAACTTGTTCACGGATTTGAGGTGTGCGGCTTCAAAGGGAGCTAGCTAGCCTCCCGGAGTTCATTTCTTGGCATCTTGGCATCTCCTAACTCAGATGTGTTCCAGATTGGTCTCTGCAAAAGTCTGTGGAGAGTTTTGTGTGCTTTCTTTGTTCAGGCATATAGGTGCCCTAAGAGATGATTTGTAAATAGCTAAAACTGAGATTGAATTTGTTTCCTGGCCTCCACAGTGTTTCAATGATCCTAATTGATTTCCTAGCTGTTATTAGCTTGGAATTTTTACAAGGGAAGCTGCCTTATCAGACAGGGTGTCTCCAGAGTTAGAGATAATAATCAAACACTATTGCTATCTGTAAACATAGTGAGAACTCTAAGAGCAGCGCCACACAAGGCAGAATTCCTTTACAAACTAGAGAGTAGTTGAAAAGCTTCCTGAACTAATGTTTGCCTTACAAGCCAAACCATTCCCAGGAGCTGCTAGAATGGGACCTCCTGGTGCTTACCTGCTTCAGACCAAGAGAATTTGCTTAGGGCTGCCAAGATAGCCCAGCGGGACTAGCACTACTGCTCTTCCGAAGGAATCATTCACACCTGGCTGTTTGGTCTTACTGACTTTGATGTGACCACTATCTGCCTACAAGATCCCTGACATTCGCCCTGTTTCTGTATACTATGTAAGCCTGATTTTCACTTTGTGCAAATACACTCAGATTTAGCACTTCTCTGTGTCCTCTCTGTTTGTCACTCTCTGAATTCTTTGCCCACCGGGCCAGAACTCTAATAACCCCGCGGAACATGGGGTCTCCCGCAGCAACCCAGTCCGTGGCATTTTCCCTTTTCCTCCAAGCATGGAAAAGCTTTCTGTTTGGATTATGCCTCTGTCCCCTGAGCTGTCAGTTGGTGAGACTGTTTCCACGGCAGGTGCTCTGCCATCCCTACTTTGTTGGCACTTTCTGCGCTGCTCTGATTTGGAGGACATCTCTGTCTTGGTCCCCTGCCATTTCTTCAGAGATTGATGGCCACCAAGCAGCTTTTTTTTGGAGAGGAACATCCCAAGTACATAATCCTGAGGCGCGATAGACAGCAGTCTAAGCCAGGCTGAGTGAGCTGTGGGGACTGGGAAGTGGGGGAATGTGAGCCAGATTAAACATCTATTTAGCAGCCTTTGAGTCAGTCTACGTTATAGGGGTTCTCTATACTTCAACCCGAAATGTTTCCAAAGGGCAAATGGGACAGCCGGGAGAGAGGATTGTGCTCCAGAATGAAATTCTGAGATGACATTGGGACATACAAATGGAGGTGTCCTAGGGACAGATGTGATGTCTACTCCACAGTTAGTGCCGCACACTCTGAAGTCCAGCCTCCAGATTCTGATGTATAGTCCTCCAGGATGGAGCAAAGGAGTCACAAAGAAGAGCGTATGTGCACTGAGGTCTACATAAATGCACAAAATCAGAGTTGATCACGTGCAGATATTACATACAACAGTAAATTATATATATGTATGTGTGTATATACATATATACATGTGTATACATATACATGTATATATATACATATATATACACACATACACACATACATATATCTATGTATATGTGTATATATATATATATATATATATTTAATGACAGTTTGAGTGGAATGTATTCCACTGACTTTAATTAGGTACCAGACTTCTCTTTTCCTTTGAGAAATTTTTACTCTGTGTGGGGATTGGCAGGGGACTTCTAGTGGACCTACAGGTTGCTCTGTTCTCTAAAAGACAGGACACAGACCTAGCAGCTGAGCTGTGAGACTCCAGTTCCCTGGGTGGTAGGTATAGGTGTGCTCCGGGATTTAAGGATTCAAACAAGGGTTTCCTCGCTCTGAACTTTTACACAGGTAGAATGACCTTGGGCCTCCAGGGCTGAGGAAACCCTCAGCAGTTCACCCTTTGGCTCTAGGGCCAGTTTTAGTGAGGAAAGGGTTAGTCAAGCATTCAAGGCCACAGGTGCCCGCTGAGAGAAGCCCCAGCCTCCCAGCCTCCCAGCCTCCCAGCCTCCCAGCCTCCCAGCCTCCTGTCTGGACAAGCTGACTTTCCTCTTGGTCTGGAGCAGATACTTATGGGCTTGCCTGGAAGGGTGGGTAATGCTAGCCCAGTTGCTCAGGTTCCCTGTGGAGTCTATTAGCCATTGCAAAGCACAGGTGCTATGCTCAACCCTTCACTTAGTCCCCAAGACAAACTTCTCAGTAGGTGGTACCCTCCAATGTCCCACACCACGGACCAGTCACCTGGAGCAGGGGGTCACACACGGTATGCTTTTCCTGCAGAAATCTGGCTCTAACCATAGCCCTCTTTGGTCTGATCCTCAGGCATATTCTTCCTACAGTGGCAGTTGATGGAGAGCATCCTTCCGCGTCCTTATGTGGAAGCATAGAAATGAGCCATCTCTGACCTCTCCGAATAGCGAACAAGTTTTAACAAGCTCTTATACAAAACTGACCTTTATTACAATTTAAAAAGAACAAAGACAAGTTAATAAGTGTCTTTAATTACAATGTACCTGCTATTTACAAGTAATTACACTTTTAATATACAGCTTGAATGTTCCATGTGAACTAGACGCCATCACACGTTAAACTCCACCCTTTTATGACTATTCAGAATTGACATAGTAGCATCAGAGACAGAAAACAAACACCCGTGTCAGTTCCTTAGGTACCGTTACTGAATGAAAGTTTGTGATCTGGCCACAGAAGAGTAGAAATAATGCCTCGACTGAAATGTGACAAAAAAGTATTGCTATCATCTAATCCTAAACACAATGCTCTGGATCTTTAACAATGCAACCGCAATTTGTATAGCACCTTTTTAAGGAGATCAAAGCCTTTGTCTTATATTATCTGACTTGTTCCCAAAACATCCCTATGAGGTAGGCAATGGTTGGTAATCATTATCCCCATCTTGTAATATGGAGAAACTGAGGCACAGAGAAGTTCAATCATTTGCTTGAGGTCACACAGTAAACTCGATGGTGGAACAGGGACCAAAGCCCTGTGCTCTTGTCTCCAAACAAATCATTTCTTTAGACAAAACTGGATGATTTAATTTAGCACATTAATTCACTTTTCCAAGAAAATTTAAAATGTGCTTTTTTTTTTCCCCTTCACCAGTGCAAATTATTAACACACCATAGGCAAGTACAGACACTCTGGGACAGTGGCAGACAGATCTGTGCTCTGCTGGAAAGGCTATGGGAGTTCTGTTCTTTTATTCCAGGAGTTGATCTTCCAAGCAGAAACAGTTTAAAGTCTTTAGAAAAAATATCCTGGGAAGGCTGCTTCTTCTGGCTTTACAGCTTTAATGACCACACTAAATTTCCCACAAACTTGGCTTACTCTTGAGTTACAAAGAAAATATCTAAATACAAAGTTTAACCTTTGAGTTAATAGTCCTCCTTTATACATTTACTGTTTACAATTAAGACCAACCTGTGGGTTGAGACCCCTGTGGGGTTCCTCATCAGACATTTACATTAGGATTCATAACAGTAGCAGAATTACAGGCGTGAAGTAGCAACGAAACATTTAACGGTTGGGGTCACCGCAACTGCACTAAAGGTCAGAGCATTGGGAGGGTTGAGAACCACGACCTTAAGTGGCAGGTGGGAAGGAGGGACAGAGTCAGGAGCTACTAAAACACTTAGCTCAAATTCTGCTTCTTTTCCTCTTTCAGAGTCAATTGTGTATTTGCTACTTAAAAAAAAAAAAAAAGTACTAAAAATACACAGAATGATTGGAGTTCCAGACTCAACTCTCGAGGCATCTATCCATCTATCCGCCCACCATCTATCTTTCTTTCCTTCTTTCTCTTTTTGGTTTGGGCATTTCTCATACAGCATCTCTACTAGACGAATACTGTGAATGCTTTCACATTCCTGGGTAGTTGGCAGGTCTCTGTGAAGTAACATTGGAGGAATCAACTTCAGAGAGAGAGAGGGGGAGGGAGAGAGAGAGAGGGATCGCAAGAGCACCAGTCACACATTACAGAGTAAAAGGGGAACTTCGTGTCAGGTTCACTGATTAGGTGTACATGGAAAACTCGTGTGTTAGGAATGGTCAAAGTCACCAACAGCGGCTTGCAGGTTACAGAACCATCATCTCTTGGAGCCTGAGATTCAGGGAATGGGAGGTGGCCACGTCAGACTCGCAGTCCGTCGTGGTTCCACCTGGGCTGGTGATCAGTAGTGGAACAGAATCTGGACATTCTGTAGATATGGCACAGAGGTGATAGTTGTGTAGATGCTCATGGATGGGGATGAGGTCCATGGCAAATGGATGAAGGGACAGTAGGCCATCTGTGCAGGAGCAGGCAAAGTCGGGGGAAGGAAACACTGACTTCACACCCTAGTCCTTCTGCCCCTTTAAGGGCATCAGAGTCCGGGAAGGACCATAGGATTCTGAGGCGAGTGTGAATATTTTTGAACATATAAAGCCCAGGCTTAAGCATTTTCACATTGAACAAAAAACCTCTTTACTCTTTCATGAACTAGATGATCAGACAGAGATAATTAGTAACGACTTTAGGTCTTGAATTACTTTGTACCCTACTTGAATAAGAGTACCACCTTCAATCTGGCTGGAAACCTAAGAGACATGTTACAGCCAACCATCCTTATGAGGGAACTTGTAGGAATGAGAATTACAACCTCTACTTGTAACGGTGTATTCATCTGGCTGTATGTCAAACTCCCCCACAAATCACAAGGCATGTAAATACAACAGCATTATTGAACAGGTGGACAACATGGTGGCATTTTCCTGTGTCAGTTTAACAATGTAGAAGTCTGAGGAGGGACAGGCACCAACCTTTATAACACATATAAGGTGATTTGAGATAACCAGGACATTTTGTTTAGAATAGGGTCTGGCCTTGTAGCCCAGGTTGGCCTGGAATGCAAGACCTTCCTTCTTTCCCACTCTTCCTCATTATAGGATAACAGGCACGGGCTGCCAGGCCTAGTTCCTAGATCTTAAACCAAACCAAACCAGTCCTACAGAATATTAGTGCCAATCCAAAGGGGAAGCCTGTATTGGGATAAATGAATACTAAACGGAATGATCTTTAGTATAGCAAAATTACGCTTCCAATGTCATCTGAGAGTAAAAATCTGAACAAATATCTTTTAGGTTTTTTTGTTTGTTTGTTTGTTTTTTTGTTTTTTTTTTTTTTGAGACAGGGTTTCTCTGTATAGCTGTCCTCGAACTCACTCTGTAGACCAGGCTGGCCTCGAACTCAGAAATCCGCCTGCCTCTGCCTCCCAAGTCCTGGGATTAAAGGCTTGTGTCACCACTGCCCAGCCAAATATCTTTTAGTTAAATGAAAAAAACCTGACGAACAATAAAACATAAATATTTAGAGGTAAGATGTAAAAATAATAAAAGACCCCCCAAAATGAGCAAAGCATAGGACTTAAAAAATCATGCAGCTGTTCTTTTTCTTCCGATTTATAACATTTTATTTCCTAACTTTAGACAGAAATTCTATTTTTCCTGGGTTCTGTACTTTCAGTGAAGCACTTGCAGCAATGGTGTGTCCACAGCAAGGAAGGAGGATGCCGATATCACTACAAATGGATCCAACGTTCCTTACTGTCAACACACCTCCTATTTTCACACTGGCCAGTCACTAACAGCAGACATTACACATTCAATGCCTCTCTGGCACAGTAGAACACACACCTCTCAGAGCTTCCGGCAGATAGCTCTCAATACAGACTCCAGCCATCTATCTCGTAAGCTGTCTGGGTACCAGAAACCAACACTTTCCAGAAGGATGGCGCCCAGATCACAGGGACTCCCATCTGCCATCACAAGGGGCACCGACATCAGCGTCACGCTCCCATTTCCAAAACCCTGCTTCAGCCTGGCATCAGCCCCTGCGTTGTCACAAGACCAGCCTTGTACATCCTTATTCCTGCTGGAGATGCTTGGGTTTAGCAAGGAATGAAATAGTTCCCCATGTGAGAACTGGCCTCTGCTGCCCAGGAGCCACCTCGCCTGCCAGCCAGGCTCAAGGTTTCTCTTTTGCTGCTTTTGAGGGAGTGAGTCTCTCTTCCTTCACACACTTGAGTAGTACACCTGTCCACAATCCCCTCTGCCGAATCCTCACTGAGTCACAGTGCGACAAAGCCATCTTCAGGTAGCACTGTTTTTCGACTGGGAGAATTATGAACACAATTTGAAATCTGAATGGACTCGTTAGGAAAACTAATTGGGAAGCCAGCTCAAGAAGGCAACTCATCATTACCAAATGAAACAACTGGAGGATGGTTCCTTTAAGTCCGTTGTTATGACACATCCTACTAGTAGGGGTGAACTTTCCAAATATGTAGTAGAACCAAACCTAGTTAGTGCCAGGGCTGTGCCAGAGCCAGCAACACTTCACACACACACACACACACATACACACACACACACACACACACACACACACACACAAATGCACATCCATACACACGTGTATACATCCATACACACATGTGTATACATCCATAAACACGTGTGTATGTGAATGTGAATGTGAATGTGTATGTGTATGTGTATGTGTATGTGTATACAGCTTGTCACTGGTAAAGGCACTGGTATACTCTAGCTCTACAGGTGCAGATCAAAGAAGGGAGGCCCCTGGCATGCTGGGGGAGCATTAGCTCTCCCCGCTGGGTGCCTCCTGCTCCCTGCTCGTTTACATTCACTTAGAATTTGCTGTGAGAGAATTCAATCAGTAACCTTTTTCTCACAGAGAATACTGGTATTATTTAGAAGTTTTGCAGACTTAGTGATGTGGCATAGATAAGGACAAGTCAAAAAGATACAGCCAACACATTTATAAAAAATGACTTTCTTTTAGAATTTCAGGAACGTTTCACCTAAGATAGTCCATGGTTTTTTTTTTCACGGTTTCCATTTGGGAAGTATGTGAAGCAGCACGAAGTGCTTTCAAGCTTTTAAAAGTATTTAAACAAAAAGAAGTAACTACTTCTAATCTAAATGGAATTATAATTCCGATTTAAAGAAAAAACCCTATAATTTATGTTTGTCTTTGCGAAGTTCACGTAAGTGGTGTCTATTTGGATGCACGCTGCAGACACAAGGGCGATGTTAATGTGTACAGTCCAGCTTCCTTTTGATGATGATCTTTCACACATTTAAACTCTGTAACATTTAGACTTTAAACCAAACTACAGGCTCCATCCAGCTCAAAGTCAGGAACACGGATCTTAGCCAAGCAAGTAAAGCTCACAGCAAAACAAAAGCCTGGAGAATCAAGCCAAAGACGACAGCACGCCAGGATATACACAGTACCTACGTACCCGAAGCTCAGCTGAGCAAAGCGGTGTCCCTCATCCCTCTTCCAGTCCTAGCTAGTGCTTATTTTGGGGATTTATATTGGAGAGAGGGCCTCCAGGTTCTTTGTATAGAACCCCCGAGAGATCGTCTGTCACACTTACTCAAACCACTAGGAGATGAAAGTCACGACTATGTTACAGACCATGTTCGGGAACTCTGGGACATTCGGACAACAGGATTTCAAGATGACATGATTATTTATAATGAACTTATCTCTGAAGAAAGAGCTTTATGCAAACCTGAAGAACAGAACTCAGGTGAGCTGCAGCCAAGACAGAGGTAACTGAGATGGAGACAACGCCGGGTCTGTCCTACTGTGGGGGGGGAATACTCTGGGTTCACCTATGAACAGTTCCAGGAACTAAAAAAGCACTTTGAGAAAGACTAAGGAGGAGGCTCCGGAGGCCCTGGCTGACAAACTCAAACTGCCAAAAAGAACATCAGGTACTGTTTCTTCAAGAGGAGGAATGAGACGAAGCCCAAGCGGTTGTCTAAGGCCCGCAAGAACCGGAAAATGTGCTGTTGCGACTATACATCAAGAGAGACCACCGGGCAGAATCCCAAGGAGTCCTCTCAAAATGACCCTGGGCTCTCTGAAGCTTTGGAAGCCTTGAAGAGTCTCACACTCTCTTCTGGGTTCCAGAGCAGAGATGGCATGTCACAAGATTTCTGACTCCCTGGCACAAGGCTCTTTTTGTTAACGATTTTCAACTCCCTTCTTGAGGTGGGGGGTGGGGTGGGGAGTGGGGGTGGGGGGCTGTTGGGTTTTGTGTCTCTGGCTGGTACATGAATAATAAAGTGTGCACTCATAGAAAAAAAAGAGTTTTATATACCAGCTTCCCTGCTAAGACTTTTTATAAAACATAATCAAACTCCTGAGCTATATGGTGACTGTAAGGAATTGCATGGTGGGAAGCACATGGCCAGGAGTGCCCTGTGGCATGGGCAGTGTCATGTGATGAAGGGACTCTCGTGGCCTGAGAGATGGTTGGGCCAACCTCATTAATACACGGCAGTGAAAATCAGTGGTTGCAAACAGCCTCGCCCTTTACTGCTCCCAGGTACCCGGGGTATCCATCCCACTGATGTGTCGGGGCCAGGAGAGGTTCTGCTTAGCCATGTGGTATCTTCATGGATGATTACGCTAATGTCAACATCACCTAAGAGAGTTTACAGCTCCACAGGCGTGATCTACAACCAGTTGGTGAGTACAAGGATGGAAAGACAGGCCACAGAGCTGGTCCCTTCACCTTCCCAGGCACGCTCTTCGACACAGGGAAGGAAAATAGCATGATTATTAAGTCATTGGAATAAGATACCACAGGGCAGCAGGAAGTAATGGTCCCTCTCTCTCTGTACCCTGCACTTCAGCTAGGCTCCTTTTAAAATGAAAAGTGAACACGGTTTCCAATGCTGGCCTTGGAAGATCTAGAGAGATGACTGAACTTTCAATCTGAGCTGCTCCAGCCACTGATTTTTGTGAAGCAACAAAAACACCAGCAACTTGCGTCGGCAGATGTGGACAGTAGACACCCCACTTGTGTTCTTAGAGGTTTTGAGAGACATCAGTGAGAGTCTGATACTTTCAGAATTCCCAAGTCAGATTTTGTTCTATTTACGACACTGAGCCTCGGCAGTGCCATTGCACTTTGCCACCAGTGGCCTCAGTGTTTTGGATCTAGAACTCCCAGTACCATCTGAGAAGTTGAGCCTTAACACATCTTCAATGTTATATTATACTTACTAGAGAAAAGAATAAAAACTGCTCATAATTATCTAGCTTATGTGCTTTATGGTATCTTTTTTAAAAAAATGAGAGTATAAATCATTGTACATAAAATCCAGATAGTTAATATATATCTTCTGGGCACTTTCTAGAAATTAGGCATTAAACGTAAAACATCTTATAAATTTATATAATAAAATAAATGTTTACATTTTACTCAGATAATAACCATCAGATTACAGGAAAGATCACTGGAAACACAAAGTGATGTCCGCAGCCCTTTGGGGGTTAGACACCATGGTTGCCATCCTCACAGAAACATTAAGGCTCTGTTTGGAAGGAAGAGCGCTGGGTTCGAACCAATACAGAAGTACCACGGTAGTTATGAAAATTCAAACACTGTTGGGGAAGGCTTTGAAACATAAAACATTAAAGAGCATCTAAAGTGACCTCATGTTGTACCTTGTGAAGACTGCAGATGCAGTGTCCAAATGAGAAGCAAAGACCCCAGAGAGTCCAGGAACTCCCCACCCCATAGCTCAAGGCCTGCACAGCCAGATTCCCAGAGGTTAAGAGGCAGCTCTGGGAAGAGGGTGGGTGAATGGGAACAAGTTTCTCTCCTGCTAAAGTTGGGATGGAGAGCTCGTGGGAGGTCTCGGGGGTGAAGTGCCAGTGTTTTAGCACAAGGAGCAGAGGGAAAAAGAGAGCGAGGAAGAAAACCTGGCTCTTCCTCAGCAGGCGGGATTCCAGGCAGGTGGGATTTCAGCATTGGTGGGTGGGGCTTCCTGGCTACCGCCCGCAGCAAGCTGGCCTTCCTCTGTGGAATGTGGAGGTCAGTGGGTACCAGGGGTTTCTTGGGAGCACTGGAGGGTGGCTGTCCTGGCAGGCAGGTCCGTACCATACTGTTTCGGAAACTGGGAAAACAGTCGTGAGCCTGCACTTTGAAGATTTCGGTTCACCGAGAAGCAGTGTGAGGCTGACGACACCTCCTGTCCACAGCGGAGCCTTCGATGGATCACAGCCTCTTTCAGTTGCTAGAGCCTGGTGACGTCTCTGCCCTGTTGCAAGTCCCCAATGCTCTCATAGTCGTTCTCCTTGGGGACAAGGTGGCCATTGATCTCCAGAGGGACCTTCTCATCCTCTCTGTTCAAAGTCTGTATGGCTTCATAGTCAGGCTCTGGTTCCTCACCGGGTCTCCTCACCGGGGGCAGTATGCTGCCGCTGCCGCTGCCGCTGGGGGTTTTCTCGAAGTCCTTCACAGTGGCATAGAGGTCATTACAGGAAGATGACGACCTCTGAGGGAGGCCCTGCTTGGAGCGGCAGGTAGAATCTGGCCCTTTCATAGACCGTCCGGGTTTGTGCGCCGACAGTCCGGGCTTATTCACCGAGGAATACATTGCTGAGATCTACGGAACAGAGAGACCATGAACAAGCAACCTGCAATCTGGGACTCCCTCCTCCCCTTCTTGGTGACAAGCTAGACACCTGGCCCTTACGAGAACTTGCCCCAGCCCCTGTAAGAGGTGTTATGTTACTAGAGAATAATTAAATGACATCTTCCTTTCTGTAGATGAGTCTTATTTGATTAACTCTCGATAAACCCAGTTTTGTGGCGTTCTGGTGGGAACAGATGGAGCTGTTGTGGTTGTAGAACACGGACTAGTGGGGAGGTCAAAGGGTCACCCAGGACTCAGTAGGAAGCAGGGCTTGAGCCAGTGGGGCTGCTCCAGAAATGCAAGTGGGACAGTAGAGGTTTGGGGGACCTCTGAAGGGCCTTGGCCATTGGCTGTCCCTAGCATAGTGAAGAGGCTGCCCAGGTTTTGCCCTGTATAGTCAGGGAAATAGGGAAGTGAAAGTTCCTATCCCTGAGAGAAGGAGCATGCAGGGAGTCCCTCTGTGGGAATTATGTCTTGAACTCTGAGATGCATCACCTCCCTGCACTGAACTCTGTACAAGGCAACACTCCTGCTGTGTGTGTGGGTCTCCACAGGCACACAGGGCCCACACTGGGCCTTCCACTCCAGCCATGTGCAGCAGAGCCGGGAAGGTGTCTGGGACTCTCTCTGAACCTGGCACGCTGCATGTCAAAGTCACAGCTTCAACACTTAGAAGGTATCCCTCAAAGTCCCTTGAATTTGTACCCTGGTTCTTGGACATTCCCCATCAGTTCTCACTGGTTGCCTCAAGTGATGGTAGCCTTAGCGGGGTTCATCTTCCCTGAGGTGACCAGCATTCCCCAGGGAGATAGTTCCCGTCTCCCACCCACCCTGACTTCTGGCATTTCTCAGCTTACTGACGATTTTCGTCTATGGCAGCCACCCAGCTGTTGACTAGCATTCCTCCTCCTGCTTTTCTTACCCTAGTTCTTCCTCCTGTTCATGTGGGCCAGCCCTTCCTGCAGCCTAGTGTCCTTCGCCCTGCCTACACCCTGCCATTCTTGTGGTTCACGTCTCTCACGTACCTTCCCAGCATGGGCAACCATGCTTAACCTTGACATCCAAGCACAGGCCTGAGGGGCTGCCACACCTTTCAGGGCCAGGAAACAATTACAGGACATTATTCTTGGGAAGAAGCACTAACTTTTTTTTTTTTTTTTTTGAGACAGGGTTTCTCTGTGTAGCCCTGGCTGTCCTGGAACTCACTCTGTAGACCAGGCTGGCCACGAACTCACAAATCCGCCTGCCTCTGCCTCCCAAGTGCTGGGATGAAAGGTGTGCGCCACCACTGACTGGCAGAAGCACTAATTTTTGTGGGGGAAGGGCGTGGGCAGGGTCTAGTCATGCAGTCTAAGCTTCACTGAGCTAAACACTCCCCACCCTCCCAGGGGCCCTGAGACTATGTTTGGGAATAACCATGACGCAGGCTAGGCTGTTGTTTTCAGCTTGATGTAAGTGGAACGATCTGACAGGAAGAGCCTCAGTTGAAAAGGGTCTCTGGCCGAGCAGTGGTGGCGCATGCCTTTCATCCCAGCACTTGGGAGGCAGAGGCAGGCAGATTTCTGAGTTCGTGGCCAGCCTGGTCTACAGAGTGAGTTCCAGGACAGCCAGGGCTACACAGAGAAACCCTGTCTCAAAAAACAAAACAAAACAAAACAAACAAACAAACAAAGGGCCTCTGTTCGTCCATTTCTAAAATAAATGACTGGTATGAGATCCTAGCCCACTGTGGATAGTGCAGTCCTTAGGCAGGTGACAGTGGATTATATAAGAAAACAGGCTTTCTTATATCCGGACTTCATGGCCCCTGCTTCAGTTCCTGCCTTTAAGCTCCTGCCCTGACATACCTCAGTAATGGAGTTTTAAGTCTTATGTAGCCAAGGCTAGCCTAATATAACCAGGGCTGGCCCTAAACTCTGCCTCGGCTTGCCATGTGACAGATGTAGTTGTTTACTACTAGACTGGATTCATGACAACTGGGATTACGGACTTAGCTTCCACTTTTTAACTTTTATTTTAAAGTTGTGTGTGCAGGCGAGTGCAGGTCCCTGTGCATTGCAGAGGCAAGGGATGCTTCTGGAGCTGACGAGACAGCTGGTGGTGAGCTGTCCAGCCCCACTAGGTTCTGGCAACCGAACTCCTGTGCAAGTGCAGCACATCCCCTGAATAGCTAAACCACCTCTCCGGCCCGCAGTGTCTCCATTTCTAACAGACTTTTTTTAGGTATTTGAATAGAATTGAAATTTACCTCCTCTTCTGTGAGAGTCGGGTCTTCTTCCCGAGACTTGTATGACAAGGAACTGAATCTCTGTCAGAAAGTAAAAACCAACCAAAGTAAAACAGTTTGAAGCCAATAGTTTAACCTAGCACTTGTGTCCGTGCCTACACAAATGCTCTCAAATGGTGTCTACAGGATACAGGCAACTCTTGTCTCGTGCGCCAGCTGTTCCCATGACCTTGGCTGCAGTTCTACACGGCATGCCAGCCTTTACATTCGACAGTCTGCAGTATCACCAGGAAGAACCCCACAGCGCTGTCTTCCCTGGGCCTGTTTCTTGCTGAGTTTGGTTCCTGGTTCTTCTGGGATTTGGGTCCTGGTTTATTAACTATCTCTACCATATTTCTGACCTTAATTCTTGATTCCGACAAAAAAAAAAAAAAAATCCATGCAAACCATCTCTCTCCCACACTGGCAGATGCTTCTCTGTCTCCCAGAGTCCTTCACTGCCCCAGGCCTTAACTTCCTCTCTGTCCTTCTCTGTCCTCAGCATGCCAGCGTTCTTTATTCATCTCCTTTCTCTAATCCCAACACTTAGTTGTGATGTAACTGTCTTTTTCCCTTTCCCCTTCATTTCCTCTTCTGCTGCCTCTCCTTCCTGCCTTCCTGTCTCAGGCCACTTCTCTAAGGCACACTCTGTCTGCATTTCCTCCCCAGCCCATCTACTCAGTGCACACGGGCTGAGAGCCTCATTCCTGAGTTCTCTGAGAAAACCTAAAGAGACAAATACATTTCTCGGGGCTCTACCCTGTCCCCAGTTGTCCTTCAGTCCCTTCTTGGTCGCCATCGAACTTGCTTGCCATGCACTGTGCTCAAATAAGCTCAACTGGAGCTTTAGCTCTGCCTTCTCCTCACTGTGGTACAACAAACTCTCACATTACTCCCCTCTTCACATGTCCTTTGCATCCATTCCAGCTGAGTTTCTACCTTCACAAGTCTGAAGGAACTCTTCATCCTGGCCCCTCAGGATGACGGCTTGTCCTGTATGACCCGAGGTCAGCCCTTGCTCCTCACACTTCCTTTACCTGGTCTTCAGCAACCCTGCTCCCTTTCCTGGTTGTTGTCCCTATTTGGGTTTCTCCTGCTATTCCCCCGTCCCCAGAGCCCTGTTCCTGGGGCTCTTCTGACCCTAATAGACACTCATCTAACCCTTACATTTCTGCTACCGCTTTGAAACTGTATGAATGTAGTCCCAGCCTTCCCTTTTAGACCAGTCATTCCCCAGCTGACCTGAGCTATGTCAACATTGGGACCAGTCCTGCTCTCTAACGGCACGTTACATATACAGAGGCTCAGCTCTGCCCCAGCTCCTGCTAGTGTGTGATACTCTAGCTGGATTCCTGATGGTTTCCGGTGCCCACGAGCAGTACACGACCACCAGCCGAGCTCTTGGTTATAGCTAGCTCTTCTCGTCCCTTCCACTGCCTCTGTCCTGACCATGGCCCCTCTAGCTCTGGTTATTAGAGCAGGGGAAACTCTCAAAGCACAGATTATATTGTATTGTTCTACTTAATTCCGACTAGGAGCCTAGGCTATCTAAACTCCTATCGAGGCACCTGTCTGCCAACTGCTCTCATCGTTGTCCGTTGCTATTCCCTGCCCCAGTCCTTCCTCTGTAACCAGCCATGGTAGGACTTAGGGGCTTCCAAGAGGTCAAGCTGCAGCGTCCCCAAGAACACATTTCTTAGTCACCCCGTAGCTCTGCTTAGGATTAACTTCACATTGAGATAGACGCTAGCGACTCTGTCCAAGGTGTACCCCACTCCCACTCACTCCTAATCTCCTTTAGTTTATTTTTTCCCTTTAAACTGTATGATAGTTTAAAGTTGAAGTTCCACATGACCTGGGATTTTTCATTAACTTATGTTTGCTCACTGGTGTACTAATTAAGATCTAGGAGGACATACGGCATGCAGTAGATGCTCAATAAAATCTTCTGTTTTGATAAACATTTGAAATTCTTAATTCACATAAAATTGGGATTGTTTCCATGGAAGAAGATTACTTGCTTTTATAATGTGAAGGGATAACTTAGATGTGTATTTCCAGTTTTTAATGTGAAACCTGGAGAACTGCTTGCTTAACAACTAACCCTTTTATCTTCCAAATGTTTGCCGATAAAAAGCTTGAGCTAGTTTAGGCAGTGCAGACTTACGCTGGCTTTGGTTACATGAAGGGTAGAGACTTCTGCGCTTCATGGACATGCTTACAGATACTTTTATGGTGTTTACAATAGCTGCTTTCACAGATCATGTTAAAAGCTGAAACAAACTCAGAATAGCGCAGAGAAGGACGTCCTAACACGAGCAGTGCATCCACAGGACGGCTGCCCGCTGCTGCCTCTGCTGGCTCTCCTTGCAAAGGCCTGAGAGGCAGCTATGGCTGGAGGGCGATTTTGCACTTTCCGTGGCGATACTAGAAGTCCGACACTAGCTGACCGAAGCAGTGTGGGCTTGGTTAATCTGTGAGGACAAGCTGGCCAGCTTCCATGTGGGGGGCTCGCTGTGGCTCAGACTCTGTAATACACCGAAGACTGTGGACTACTGACGCAGTTTAAACCTCTGCTGACTAAAGTCTTAGAAATTACTTACAAATATTGTTTAGGAACTTGTGAAAAATAAGACCTGTTAGCTGGTGTACAGGAAACTATACACAGTAAGTTGCAAGCGGGGACCCCTGCATGTCCAGACTCTCTGTAAAGGCGGCCATGCTTTCAGTGTGGGATGATCACAGGCTCAGGGTTACCGCGCTGCCCGAGGAAAAAGAGGGAAGAAGGCCGGTAAAGAACCTTGCCTATTCGGTTCTTAGTCTTCAAAAGGAGGGCAACCATACCAGTCTAACTAGATATATAACCTACAGTCTGGAAACCATCTAAGTGAGATGCTGAGAAAGGCTTTCTAAACATCAATCTTTCAGTAAGGCTCAGAGGGTGAAAATCCTAGCACAGCTGATGCTCGTATTTATATATTAAACATGCGTACTTCTCAGACTGGTTACCTCATCGTGACCAAAGCCCACCTTGCTGTGTGCGCTGGGTCCTTCTGGAGCTTGCCCTTCGGCCTCTCCTTCTCCCTTCTGTGGAAGGTTGGCATTCTCATCGAGAAGCTTAACTGGGACGGGAGGTGGGGTATCCTCGTCCCCGTCCAGGTCGCCGGAAGTTCCCAGCATGCTCTCTGCGTTCGCGCTGCTGTGGCGGCACTTCTTGTTTCTGTCCACGGAGGCGTACTCGGCAAAGTCGGCCTTGCCCTCTGAGCGGGTCCCCTGAAGCTCCTTCAAGGCGGAAGTGGACTTGGACTTGCCACCCTGGCCTTTGTCTGCCGCCTCCTTGATTTCCTTCACTGTCTCATACAGGCAGTCCTCCACCATGTTCTCCTGGGAGGAGCTATCCTTGAGCACCTCGTAGGGCCCCTCCACTCCAGGCCCCAGTTCGGCGTCGGCAGCTCCCCTGGCTGTGAGCATCTCGTCCACAGCGTTCTCGGGTGGGATCCTGGGCAGCTCGCGGCTCTGGTGGCACTTGGCCTTTCCCGTGCTGTCCTGGGAGTCCAGCAGATCTGAAGCCGAGGTCTGGACTTCCTCATAATGCTGCATGCAGGTCATTGTGCTGTCCTCTGAAAGAACTGAAGGGAAGATCACCTCTAATAACCAACACATGGACCACTCTGTCACCCCCACAAACCTGGTTTTACCTGGTGCTCAGCGGTGGCCTTCAGTGCCAATGCACATTCTTATTCCCATCACATTGAAAGGGAACCTAGTCACGGTACCATTCCCAGTACATTTTTTTTTCCCCCCGAGACAGGGTTTTTCTGTGTAGCCCTGGCTGTCCTGGAACTCACTCTGTAGACCAGGCTGGCCTCGAACTCAAAAATCCGCCTGCCTCTGCCTCCCAAGTGCTAGGATGAAAGGCGTGCGCCACCACTGCCCGGCCCCAGTACAAAGTTTAGTAAATGATGTGGGCTACGCTTTGACTTAAGCTTCCTTTGTTATGGATTACTCCTGCTGAAAGCCTTGTAGCAGCCAGAAGGCTTGACAGGTACCAGGTGAAAGTAACAACAGGGTGGGGCTGCTTAAAGAGGCCCTGGGACAGGAAGGCTGAATTCAGGACCAGGCTGGGTAACCTATCTCAAAATAAAAAGTAAAGAGTGGGCTGTAGCCATAACTCAGTGGGAGAGTACTTGCTTCACACACAGGCCCTGGGTTTCACCCCCAGTGTAGCATACGAAACTGATAACCCCTGGGACCAGACTACAAAACTCTAAAAAATGGGGCAAGAGTGTTGTCCCTTCACCTTACTGTAATTGGTCTCCGCCTAGATGAGGGGAGCAGGCTCTTCCCACTGCCACCCCACTTCACCAGTCTCTCTCCTCTGTCACATACAACAGAAGCTGAGACTCGATGATGACCCTTAGGCCAGCATCAAAAGGGCCCAGAAACTCTGTGCCCTCTTCGTATATCACCTCGGTCTGACACCCTTGCCTCCTCTTAGGAGGAGTCCGGCCAGGACATCCCTGGATGGCCTCTAAATGTGGTGACCATGACACCTGTCAGTTGGACAAGGATTTTGAGTGTTGGCTAGGTGCCAGGGACTGGTCAACCTTCTGCGTGGGAGTGGAATGGGACTTGCTCTCAGGGTGCCTACATCAAAACACGTTCATACCGAACTGGATCTCACTGCGTAGAAATTAGATAGGAATTGGAGGTAGCGTGTCAGCTGGGAGTGGCTCATGACCCTCTCCTCGCCTCCCCCTCCCAATACAACAACAACAAACCAAGAAAGCCACAACAGGAGGAGGGAACATCTGGGAAGAGGAAGGGGGTTAGCAGGAGTGTGTGGATGTGAGAGGGGACTGAGGGTGAGAGTGAAGAAAATACTCTATAGACTTGTACGAAAGTGTAAGAAATCGATCTGTTATGGAGAAGATTCTTGTATGGAAGGGTGAGTCATTCATCTGTTATGGAGACGAGAAGAAAAAGAGACATACTGATGCATCGTTAGCGTCAGGATTCTAGCAGCCAGTCTTAAGCGTTCGAGCTTCTCCTGCAGGAGTGGCTCCTGCGGGGCTCTAGCTGTCTGCTCTCAGAACACAGGGACACTGGTGCCTGCAGTGCCATGGCTGATGACCCCTGAGTTCCCTTCCCTGCTTTGGGTGAATGCAAAGCAGGAAGAGACCATCGCAACTGCCCCTGCCTGCCAGTCAGTGTACAAGGTGTGAAGCAACCTGCCTGCCAGTCAGTGTACACGGTGTGAAGCAACCTGCCTGCCAGTCAGTGTACACGGTGTGAAGCAACCTGCCTGCCCTAGAACTGGGCCTCCCTGCTTCAAGTTACAGATGCTCAAAGTCTTCGATAACAAATGTCAGATTATTAACGACTCTGTGATAAGGATTTGGTTTCCCAAACGCGTCCACATCCTAGTCTCTGGAAACTACAGGCTGTACTGCACAGTGACTCTGTGTGTGTGTTGGAGTGCTCCCCCCAACCCCCCATGTGTAATCAACTAACCTTGGAATGGCTAGACAAGAGATTACATGGTCCTAAAGTATGAAAGAGGAAGGCCAGTGAAAGACCTGAAGATGTGGGAGAAGCAACATATGAAGGGTGCAGAAGGCAACAAAGTGACTCTCCGTCAGCCCCTAGCGGGGGTTGGGGTGGGGGTGGGGTGTGCAGGCAGGCTTGCAGACACCTCATACCCATGACCTCGACAGCTGTAAGTCACTCCAGCCACTGCAGCGTTAGCCTGTGGTAATTTAATCCAGGAGCCCCGTGCTAGTGCCCTCTCATTTATACTGGGGATAGTGCCACCTGTGTGTGGGCACAGTGAAAGGAATGACAGCACCATCCAAGAGGGTTCCTGGTACCTAGCAGCCAGCAAACAGATTAGGTGTCATTATGTAAACGAGATCTTTGGCTGGTAGTGACAATGACTGGGACAGGATACATTCCCTACTGTTCATCTGCATGTATGTCCGTGCATCACTTGCATGCCTCGTGCGTGCGTGCCTGTGGAGGCATGAAGACGGTGTTGGCTCCCCTGCAACTGCAGTTAGGGATAGGTGTGAGCTGCCAAGTGGGCGCTGGGAATCCTGGGACAGAGCAGCAAGGCTCTCAGCCACTGAATCATCATCACCGCCTGAGAGCACCTCGTTCGAAGCCTAGTCCTCCCTCCCGTGTGTGCTTCCTCTGTAGAACTTACTGTCACCGTTGGTGAGCACTCCGTTCTGTTCGCTGCTAGCCAGTGCATCTGTAGTCAGGCTGGTTGCCGAATGGCTGAACATCTCCTTGTCGGAAGGCTGAAAAAAATCCGAACGCATCTCTTGGTAAGAATCTGCTGGGCACCAGAGGAGACTCCAAAATAATCAAAGCAGCCAAAGAAGTGCCAGAGTCCATTGACTAAATTAGGTAAAACAAGAGCGGTGACACTGAACCCCTTGGATAACCAGGCACACTCAAGTGTGGAGAGTGGGGACCATTCTCACCAATGGAGAATGGCCAAGCTTATTTCCTGAGTGTGGTTCTGGACTCTCAGGGCCCGGGGAGACTCCCAGAGCTCCAGGCAGTGCACCTCTCTGCTGGTTACAGGTGGGCTATGGGTACTGTGTACTTCCCTAGCTCAAGGCAAATGGAGACCACAGGTTATTGTGTGGGTCAGAACAGAGCCCAGCAGGGATCGAAGCCATCCCTGAAGTACAGGTGCTGCCAAACAAACAAACAAACAAACAAATAAACAGCAAAGTATCGATCTCTGTTCTGACAGGAACACAGCGTTTAATGTTGTACATTTCCGAGTCGGCTTCAGAGCTTTATTAAAATGATCATCTACTGAATAAATTGCTTTGCAAACCTTTCCTATTTTCAAAGATGCACAGGCCCTTGGAAGTGCTGGTTTTGTTTCCTCTGGGGGTGATGGTGCTGTGTAGACCACCAGGAACAACCTGACAGGTAGGTCTCAAAGGGCAGGCAGAAACTAGTTGCCTCTGGATGTATTTTTTTCTAATATGTTGGGCCCTATCCTTTTCATGTTCATGGCTTCTGCTGCCCAAGACACAGCCCAGGTTTCAGGATATCACAGGGAAATTCTGATGTAACCTGTACAGAAGTCTTGGGTCGTTGGCTTTACAAACTTACGGACTCTGATAGGAAATCAAATAATAGCATAATAAATAGCCCTTGATGTGTAGTCGTGCTCACGGGTCTGGGAGGCCTGCTCACATCTGCTGCTCTGAAATGACTGTACTTGGCCAGGACCCTGAGATCCAGATGTTACTCCTGGAGAAGCAGTGTCCTTAGCAGACAGAAACAGGGACCAAGGGAAGACTTCCTGCGTGACATGTCACGGCCAAACTACTACTACTACTACTACTACTACTACTACTACTACTACTACTACTACTACTACTACTACTTCTTCTTCTTCTTCTTCTTCTTCTTCTTCTTCTTCTTCTTCTTCTTCTTCTTCTTCTTCTTCTTCTTCTTCTTCTTCTTCTTCTTCTTCTTCTTCTTCTTCTTCTTCTTTTTTTTGGTTTTTCGAGACAGGGTTTCTCTGTGTAGCCCTGGCTGTCCTGGAACTCACTCTGTAGACCAGGCTGGCCTCGAACTCAGAAATCTGCCTGCCTCTGCCTCCCAAGTGCTGGGATGAAAGGCGTGTGCCACCACCGCCCGGCACGGCCAAACTTCTATAATCTCTGTTTGAGGTACTATTTCCCACCCTAGTTCCTATGAGAAACAACAAGTCAGCAAACTAGGAATGATCTAGGGAAGTCAGGAGGTAGGCGGGCAGCTGTGTGCAGGCCTCACTGGCACTGTCAGCAGGCATCCTGTGGACACAGTTGTGTCCTGGAGGTGTGGAGAAGAGAGTGAAGAGGCAGAGCTCTCCTCTGCTTTCCTGCTGCCCTCTCCCTGCTCACAGAGGCTGCTGTCCTTGGGCAGAGTAACAGGGATGAAAGGTCAAGAATGATGGGCGTTTATGTTGGTGCCCATATCACAGTGACCTGCAAAGCTTGGTCCCACCCCTGAACACTGGCTTCATACGGTACCCAGGTAGAGCTGCCAGGTCTAGCCATACCTGAGAAGCCCTGTTCTAGGAGGAAGTGAGGCCCTAGTTGAGTTCAGCCACGACTTCCTGCCCACCTGACTGATGAAGGTGGGAGCTGAAGAAAGACAGGGCCTGTCCACCACCCCTCCCATCACACCAGCAAACACTGGAGAGAACGGAGAGGCTGGGAACAAGGAGTGGAGACAACATAAGAGGTGAAAATAGGGTGAGAATATCACTCAGGGCAGGAGAGATGCTGAGGGTCAGTCAGGGTGGCTGTGATAGGTGGAGATGGTGGTCTCAGACAAAGGACGAGAGCCCTGAGGTCCAGGAGGAGCTGGAAATCCTGGCAGCTTCCTGTCTGCTTGGGCTACAAGCGCATTGGAAAGTGGGGGTTCAGGCAGCCTGGTCCCTCGTGCATGTGCTCTGAACATACCTGCTGGGTGCAAATAACACAGGATCCCTCAGAGTTTAAATGCATACATGCTTCCTGTCGGGTCCATCAGGATCCCTTCAAATGCTGAGGATTGGCTAAGGCACCAAGGTCAAGCTGTGCTGTGGGCTCCCAGGCCCCGATGAATAGCTGCAGCTCCACCCCAATGTATACCCAAATCTCAGTCCCTAGAGCCACAGCCTAACCTTATCTGAAAGCAGGGCCATTTCCGATGGCCCTAGTTAAGACTGAAGTCACAGAAGTATAGCTGCTATCTTTATGAAGCATGGCCCTCAGGACATACATTCGAAAGGGAATGTGACATGAGGGTAGTGGAGAAGGCTGTGGGAAGGTGACCGCAAGGACTGGGTGTGCACCAGGAGCTGAGCTCGGGAACAGATCTAGCTCTGGAAGGAGCTCATGTGACAACACTGAATGCTGGACTCTGCTCTCCAGAGCAGAGAGACAAGAAATCTTCTATGAGTTGTGTAGTTGGTCCTTGTGACAGCCCTTCCAAACCAGGAGGGACACGAAGACGGCAGGCTGGGGAGCCCTGTAGCATCTCATCTTTCGGGCAGTCCAGAATCTTCTTTTGCCTCACAAGCTCCCATGAACACGGGTCAAGCCAGGCTCCCAGTACCATACACACAGGTACAGAAAGCCACAGCTAATCTCCGTTTATGTCCACACGCCAGCTTCAGTTGTGTCGAAAGCCAGTAGCGTCATGCCTGGAGAGGTGTACTCACTTGGACAGACAGACAGACAGACACACACCCCTGAGGCTTACCACATTCATCAGGTTCTCATGGTCCCCACTATGCTGCCGTGGCTTCTTCTCTCTGAAATAGAGAAGAGAATACCATTCTGATGTCAAGTGTGACTGAGGACACCATATTTCCCTAGCCTAACGGTTATCAGCGCCACCTCTTTGGTTTTATTAACTAGGTTTATTTTGCTAAGAGAGCAGAAAAAGTCCCGAGTGACACCAGAGGCTGAGTCCCCTGTGGGCATTGCCCTTCCCAGAGGGTCAAGGTCACTGTGGGAGACAGCAGGTTGCAAGCAGGATATGTCTGTGCCTAGAAACACTCCGATAACGCCCTTTTTTCTCTAGCAGACCCTAACAATGACCTCATCTTCTCCCTGAAGAGTCTGCGAAGTCACGTGCTGGAAGGGAGGGGAGAAAATGTGGAAGATACTACTTTGGCACATCGGGAGGTGACGTGCTCTCAGGATGAGTCATAGGTACTTCCAGTCTATGGAAAAGTCTGGTGAGTAAAAACAGAATGTGTTTTACACACAACAGTCTAAAGAAAGCCCTTGGTGGTCGAGACCACATTCCTATCTGCAGCAAGGAGAGGGCGACACCTAGTGGAAGACTGAATCATTACAGCAGCAGAATCTTGAAGCTCATGGGAGCTCAGACTCTAGGCTTGTCCTGTCCTTAAAGGTCCATGCTTGGCAGGGATCAGAAGAGGCTGCATAGGCCGGAGAGCACAATTTTCTCTTCTTGACAGATTTTAGGGTGGGATCCATATCAGAAATCTAAATATCGTCCAATTTCTTCTCAGGTTGGGAGAGTTGAGTGTGAGCTGGCTAAGCTGGTTCCCGCGGGCTCCCAGCGATAGAGAAGGCTGCACACCCAGTATTCATCTCTGACTGGGCTGGGGCCACCAGAGTTGGTTACAAAGAACTCCACGTCTCCCTGAGCGAAGGGAGACGAGTGTAATGCTGAAAAAAGAGAAAAGGGCTTCCACATTCATGTGTCTCGCTTGTAGGAGATACAAACCCGTTTCTTCACAGAAGGGCAGTCCGTCACGCAGTTTTACTAATACATGCGCTCTCCCGAGCCGCGCCATAGTGAGCACCTTCGTAATGGCCCATCGTGGCGACAGGATGTATGTAGCACCTCACACTTCGATTTCGATATACCCACGGCCAGAAAAAAGACAGCGCACACAGACGGTGCTCAAAGAACAGCAAGAATTCATTCCACACATTTAAGTAGGAAGGAAGAACAGCAAGAATTCATTCCACACATTTAAGTAGGAAGGACTCTTTGCTCTCCAGGAAGATCAGTAGGATTTTCAATTAACTGATGGAGAACGCCCTTGGTAACCTACCCACGAACATGGGCCAGGGAGGCTTTGATCCGGAGGCTCTGTTGGGCACAGGGAAAACCACAGGATAGGCTCTTAGAATATGCACGTTTGTTCTAACCTGTCACAACTGGAGCACAGAAGGATGAGGAAGGTGATGAGGAAGAACATGGCCACAGCAGCCAGACTTCCCCACAGGACCATCTGCATCTGCATCTGCCCACTGCTCAGTGCACTTCCTGCAGGTCCCATGGTGGGGAGCTGGGTGACCAGCAGGTGGGGTCAGTTCTTCGTAGGAGATCACATGGGTCTAGTAGAGGGCTTCTTCCTCCTGCAGAGAGAACGACAAGTTTAGAATCCCTTCCTTGAGCATTCCGGATGTCAAGATCCCAAACCAAGATTCCCCAGATCTGACTTTTTTTTTGGTTTGTTTTTGAGTGCTGACATGATGCCACGAAAAACTTTCATACATGACATCGAAATGCATGTGTGCCGACACCGTGTAAAATTAACTTCCGTTCGTGGATGAAGAGACTACGAAATCCACATGAATGTCACAGTCAAATCCACGTCTGTGTCTTTTCTCCAGGATAGCTACCTCTATTTCAGAATCTGAAAGGTCTCTAGCTGCACTCCAAGCAAAAAACAAACAGCCTCCCTGTAGGGAGCAGGCCTCACAGCCGCCAGGGCGATGTGTGCAGAAGGTAGGTGTACCTGGAACCTGGCTCTCTTCAAGTCTGTGCTCTGATGTTTGATTTCCTCACGTGGGATTTAATTGGGACTGCACCAGTGTGTAGCAGAGCATCCGAAGCAATGGGTAATTTCTCATCTTGGATTAATATGCTGTAGCCAGGGCAGTATGAAATAAATGTTTACTATACATGTATATGTGTGTACACATAATACCCAGCTTTCAATTTTTAAATTAATTTTTATTTATCTAGGCGTGTGTGTGTGTGTATACATACACATGTATATGCCCCATGGGACAACTGTGGAGGTTGACAGTGTGTGTGTGTGTGTGTGCATGTGTGTATACATACACATGTATATGCCCCATGGGACAACTATGGAGGTTGACAGTGTGTGTGTGTGTGTGCGTGCATGTGTGTGCGTGTGTGTATACATACACATGTATATGCCCCATGGGACAACTGTGGAGGTTGACAGGCGTGGTGGTGAGCATCTTTACATCTCAGCTATCTCACTGGTTTCCTAGCTATTTTCTTCCGGTGCCACTGTTTATCCCCCTAGCTCCTCAAGCCCGTTTTCCTTAGAGCTACAGATTAAACAGTATCTGTCTACACACCCAAAGACTGCCGTCCACTGGGGGTGTGGCTTTACTTTCAAGGAGGGGTTTTCGCCGAGCTGATATTGGGTACCCAGCAGATTCATTTTCCAAAGGGAAGGCTTGTGCTGAGGGCAGCCACCTCAGCAGAAAGCAAGACCCATGTATGAGAAGCCACAGAGGAGGCGTCAGACCTGTAGTCAGTTCCCAGGGGTGCCACCAGCTGCTCCCACATTTACTGCTGCACACCCCACAGGACGCGCTGTTCACCTGCACTTGACAGGCCAGGAGGTTGGACCCAAGGTGGGAAAGAACTTGGACGGCCAGCCATGTTCTCGTCCATCGAGCTCTGACCCACGTGGGCCATCACTCTGTCCCCACCATAACTCTCCAATGGTGCTCAGGTTATTGCTCATTATTTGTTACTTTGTAATTTGTAAATATTGTCAGGTATTTCAGTGTTAGAGACATGCTGAGAAGAGTGGAGCCCACCAGGCTAACATTAGCTGTGGTAAGAGACCTTATTTGAACTACACCCATTTGGTTAGCCCCAGAACATTCTAATTAAGAGGAACAGCCTGAAGTTGACACTCCAGTAAAAAGAAAAGGAAGAAAACATAAACTTCTGTGTTAGGATAATGAATCATAACTAGATTCTTCTTGCAGAAAGATCACTAACTTTTACATTTACACTTGATTCAGTGTGATATTATTGCAGTAACACGGCCATCCGAGAGTCTGCACGTGCTGGCACCTCTAGGATATCTTAGGGACAAACCAGAGTGTAACCAAAGTGGGTAAGTTGAAGCCATTTCAACAAAGGCAGATTGCTTTACTATATATTTATCTGAAAATTCAAGGATGAAGAATAGTCCGTGGCTGAGGTACAGTACAGGGGAGGAAGCCCTACTTCCTGTCTTCGAGTGTGCATGAATACCCCTCGAACGCTTTACAATGCATTGGGGTTTCTTGGGTAATATGGAACTTTTCTCTGGTTACGTATTATGTCTGCAGACAGGGCAGGATCAGTGTAACAAACAAACGAAGTAACCACCACATTTCAGGAGACAAGGAACAATTCACTTTAAACCATGCCTAACATTGCACATGAGGGGAACATTTAAACCCCAGGAACCTCTGAGATAACACTTATGTGTAGCTGCGCATCATGCAACGCTTTCGGAAGTACAAAGGATTCTCTTGCACACACACAGTTTGGTTTCTTCGTTCACAACCCTGATTCATCAGTGTGATTTATAAAGAGCAAGCTTTCTAGCCAGCTGTGGGATTGCTCAGAGGCAGAGCAGCGGCTGCACCAGGAGCCTGCATGCAGATCTCTCTCCAGTGTTCCCTCCACTTCTGAATGAGTCAGGAGGAGGCTGATGGAATTGAGGGGACCGTGTGGGGTACCAGCGTGGCAAGACAGCTCAGGAGGGAGGATGCAAGGGAGTCATTACAAGCTACCGAATAAAAGATGGAACTTACAGAACATGGGTCAAAATTCCTGGCTTACTCCCTTCAATTAGAACCTCGTGAAAAGCCACTGAAAGAAATCCTCTTCAGTTCTTGCCTTGTACAAAAATCTCATAATGAGAAGAGAGATTGTCTGGTATCCCTTTCTGGGGAGCCAGGGTAAAATCGCCAGTCTCAGCTACAGACAGCTTCTACCCCAGTGCCCCTACTGCTATTCAACTAGAGGACTGAGGCTACAGCAGGGGATCTGGCAGAGACATGAGACAAAAACAGCCACAGCAGTGGCCCTCTCCTAGGACCCTGGGGGAGCATGGCATCAAGGGTGTGCAAGGTACACGTGCTGCCAGGGTATGTGGTACTGTCACACCTCCAGAGTCCAGAGTGGCCTATTCCTCTTCTAGAGATCTTATACTCTTTTTTTTTTCCTCCACCTTTTCTGGATCTGCCCCCATAATTCTGCCACCAACTCCTCCCATGGATATTGCCTTGAATTTTCCTAGGCTCCTTCAACTGAACCATTCAACTAGCTCCCTCAACTGCTGCCCACCTGCCCACTTGTGTAGATGCACTGTATCCCCTGTAGGTGGCAGTACAATGCACCCTCCTGTGTGAATGCACTCCCTTCATGTGTATCCTTCCTGTGTGAATGCACTCCCTTCATGTGTACC
>NW_022196899.1:5442235-5474218 GCF_008632895.1 Mastomys coucha
ACTCCCTTCATGTGTATCCCTCCTGTGGGAATGCACTCCCTTCATGTGTACCCTCCTGTGTGAATGCATTCCCTTCATGTGTACCCTCCTGTGTGAATGCACTCCCTTCATGTGTATCCCTCCTGTGGGAATGCACTCCCTTCATGTGTACCCTCCTGTGTGAATGCACTCCCTTCATGTGTACCCTCCTGTGTGAATGCACTCCCTTCATGTGTATCCCTCCTGTGTGAATGCACTCCCTTCATGTGTATCCTCCTGTGTGAATGCACTCCCTTCATGTGTATCCTTCCTGTGTGAATGCACTCCCTTCATGTGTACCCTCCTGTGTGAATGCACTCCCTTCATGTGTACCCTCCTGTGTGAATGCACTCCCTTCATGTGTATGGCGTGACTTTTGAGCTCTTTGCCTTCTTGGCAGGGATGGGGGTGGGGTCCTTACATAAAGTGCCTGTTACATTTCTGGAAAAGACTCATCGTGAATAACCGATTTTGGAGGTCAGGCATGGTGGCACACGCCTTTAATCTCAGCACTTGGGAGGCATAGGCGAGTGGATCTCTGTGAGTCTGAGGCCAGCCTGGTCCTGGTCTGAGTCCCACGACAGCTAGGGCTATGAAGGTAGATGCTGTCACAAACAAACAAGCAACTTTGCTAAAAACAAAGAGCAGCTGATTTTGGACTACACATATAAATATTTTTTTAATTAAAAAAATCTTTATTCTTTTCTCCTTCATCCTGACCAGTTTCCCCTCCTTCCTCTTCTCCCTTTCTTCCTCCTTCCCTCTCTCCCTCCCCATCTACTCCTCATTTTCCCGTTAGACAATCTGAAATCAACCAAACATCCATATGAAAGTGGCAGTAATACTATGCATAAACCCTCATATCAAGGCTGGATGAGTTGACCCAGTTGGAGGAAAAGGGTCCTACAAGCAGGCAAAAGAGTCAGAGACAACCCCTGCGCCCACGGTTAGGAGTCCCACAACAAGACCAAGCTACACAACCATAACATGAACGCAGACGTTCTAGGTCAGACCCACGCAGGCTTTCTGATTGTCAGTTCATGCTCTGTGAGCCCCGATGAGTCCAGGTTAATCAATTCTGTGGATTTTCTTATGATGTTCTTGGCCTGTCTGGCTCCTACAATCCTTCCTTCCCCTCTTCACAGGACTTCTAGAGCCCCACCTAGTGACTGGCTGTGGGTCTCTGCGTCTGTTTGCATCAGCTGCTGCTAACACCTCTCTGATGATGGCTATGCTATGTCTGCATCAGCTGCTGCTAACACCTCTCTGATGATGGCTATGCTAGTCTCCTGTCTATGAGTATGGCAGAGTTATCTGCAGGAATCATTTCACTGACTTTTTTATTTTATTTTTTGAGGGGCCTGTAATGTCTGGTTCTATTCTAAGACTCTGGGCTATCTAGCTTCTGGTTTCTGGTCCTCTGGGCAGTGTCAGGGGTGAGCTCCCTGTCACTGCATGGATCTCAAGCTGGACCAGCCAGTGGTCGGCTACTTCTATAAGTTCTCTGTGCCACCTTTATTCCAGCGCATCTTGTAGGCAGGACAAATTGTAAGTCAAAGGTTTTGTGGCTGGGTTGGTGTCTCAATTCCTCCACTGGAAGTCTTGTCTGGTTATAGGAGACTGTTGATTCAGGCCACCTCTCCCATTACTATGAATCTTTACTAGGGTTACTCTTGTAGATTCCTGGGAGTTTCCATTGTCCTGGGTTTCTAACTCACCCTGGAGATTATCTGACACAGGGCAAAGTAGTCCCACCGCTTTACTTACCACAAGGAACTCTTACTATGACACCCGTGGACCCCACCAAGCTGGACTGCAGAAGGTGTTAGTGTTAATACAGCTAGAAGACAGTGAACGCCTGTGCACAGGGTCTTTTTGTTTTATAGTGTGCTTCGTTATTGGATACAATGGCTGATACCAATCAAGTTGCGGACAGCCATGGAATAAAAATACGTTGCACTCCTGAAAAAGGGCAGTGGAGTTTCCTGCATCCCTCAAGCATACCAACTCTGATGACTTCAGCCACACAACTCCTTGACTTAAGACAGGAGGGTACTTCAGGTTATAAACTTGTGCTGGAAACTCATTCCAAAAGGGATCTACTTACTTTTTTATGTACCACGCGCTGATCTTGAATTGGCTAAGTAGCCAAGGAGGATCTTGAACTCCTGCTTCTACCACCCCTGCCTGCAGAGTTCTGGGATTACCAATATAGCTTATTTTGTGCTGAAAACCTCACAATCTATCCTCATTCTGTCAAATACACAGATTCTATGATTTCACAGGTAAGTAAATGATTTCAACCATTTACTTTACCGTTGAAGCAGGTGCTGTTTTAAACCACCAGGTGGCAGCATAACCCTAGTTTCAGGCCCCAGCGAACAGGCTTGAGCAGCGTGGAGAGGCCCTTGAATAATTGTGGTTGGTCATGTTTGGTGTTTAATTGTCTTCATTAGCTTGGATTATCAGCCACCCAAATCAATTCCAACAGGAGAGAAAGCAAATGCCAGACAAGAGGAACAAAAGGAACATGGTGGCTGTTTACACCTCTAGCGAACACTCCAAGCAGGTAGGTGCTCAGAGCACGGACAGCCCTACGACAACACGTCACGGGGCTGGGGTGGCCGGCCAGGTTAGATATCCAGAGAGGCCAACACCTGCAGCCCTTTGAAGCAGCCTCAAGTTGTAATGATAGTTACTACTGTTTCAGACCTGTCCCATGGACCTGTAATTAAGGAGGGTAGAAGCCATCTCAGTTTACCACCCTGTTCCTAGGGACTAGGGAGGGCAGAGCTGCTAGCCCCATGGGAATGGCTCCTGCTGGCCGGTACCTGGTACCCAAACTGTGTGGTAGAAGGACACATTATGGGTTACAAAGGAACCGGACAAATTAACAGTCACGAGGAGCAAAATTCTCTGGTGAATCCCTGCTCTACATAAAATGATGGATGTGTGGGCCAGGGGGGTGAACCCCAGGACAGAACGTTCATGTCCTCTATCCTGACTTCACTTCTGTCACTGTGGTGAGATGTCACGATGATGACGACAACGATGATGACTACGGCCACCAGCACCAGCTCCAGCACCAGCACCGGCGGTTAAGAAGTGCTGGGCAGGGGTCTGCTGGGCAGGCGAGTGTCTTCTTTAAGTGCTTTTCCTCACTTTGATTTGGTGTGGATTTGGGGGGGAGGAGGGAAGGAGAAGAGGAGGACAAGAGGAGAGAGGAGGTCTGTTATTTCTAGCAGCCTGTGTTGTGCACACTCCAGACAGAGCTCTGAGAGTCACTGAGCATCTGGGTCAAGGTGACACAGCCTAAGACCAGTGGGTGGCAGGGGAAGTGGCTCTGCTTGCCTCTGGCCATGGGGGGTGTGGGGGCACCTCAGCAAGTGTGCAGCTGGGTTTGGGGAATCCTTTCGTTTTTTGCTGCACGCTTGCTTATTTTGACCTAGCTGAAAAGGTCTCGGAGGGCAGGGATGAATTCACCCCTTTTCCCTTTATAATCTGAAAAAATAGGTTCTGGTTAGGAGGTTTCCCTGCTGGCTGCTTCTGCAGGAGGACTAGCAAGGACGCTCACAAACGCGCGGGCATGGCTTACATGGCAAGGGAGAGAAGCTGAAGGAGGGCGGGGCACTCACAGCTTAAGGAGCCCGGGGTGTCAGTGGCGCCAGACCATCATTCTGGAACCAGCCGAGCCGAGCGTATCATTCTGGGGACAGCCATATCACTGCCACCCGAGCCTGACTCACCACGCTTAGTGGCTTACTCTCTTTCCATCCCCTCACAGATGACCACTTCCGGTCCCCTTCCCTGAGGAGGCTGGACAGTAGACTTTTCAAAGCAAAGGGCGTTCTGCACATTCACAGCCTCATCTACAGTCTCACCTGGAACTCCTGTCCTTTAGAGTTCAGCTTCAAAGCCTGTCTTCTGGACCAGGTTCCCTCTTCTTACTGCCCTCTCTCCCTCCAAATTTAGTGAAGGCCCCGTCTTAGAAGGAGTTTTCCTGTCTACCATTACTCAAAATTGAAATGACAAAGCACTTCAGTGCCTCTTCCAATGGGCCTCTCCACGTGTCCCACGGTGGGTGGGCATTCCTAATGCATCTTCGGAAGGAAGAGTTCGCAGGTGGTGGAGCCTCAGGATCTTTTGAGGACGCCTTGAGTTAAGAAGTTGCTTTTCTCAGCTTTCAGGCTGGCTTTCTATGAGGAGCCGGTGTGGTAGAGGTTTGCTTGCGGGCCACTGGTTCACAGCAAGCCGATCCTCTGCGTTCCTCTGTCCACAGACAGCATCAATCATCATCCTTTACCCAGGCTCCCGTAGAACCCGAGGAGGAGGCTCTATACACCCCAGCTGCAACTCCCAGACTTCAAATAAAGCCATCAGAAGCCTAGATAAGTCTAGATCAGCAGCCTCTTACCCTGTGATTAAAAACAGATTTCTGTTTAACAATGTGTCTAAGTGTGGGTTTGTGTCACGGAGGCCTGGGGTGTTAGACATCCCAGACTAGAGTTACAGGTAAGTTGTGGGACACCCTGACATGGGTGCTGGGCTGAGCCCTAGGAGGCACCTTGGAGTCTTAGCTACAGAGCCACCTCTCCAGCCCATGCACATTATGTTTTACTTAATCCTGTGGGCCTTCGCGTTCATGGCCTCGTCAGAGAAAGGCTCCCTACTCCAGCAGGCACTCGGGACTCTCAGAGCCGTCCAGAGCTGTGTTCCCCAGGGCGCTCACACCCTCCAGGCAGGATGGCAGGTAGTGAAGATGAGGGAGCTACAGCTGTCATCTCCTGGGGGCTTCCATTCCCCACCATGACTAGTTTGCCCACCGCTCATTCGCGTGGCGCACTGACCACAGGCTGGCTGGCATCTGTGGGAGTCAGAGCACTTGCCAGGCTTCGGGCAGCAGCTAGGCTGTGATGGGTGTGGCAGCCACACGCAGACTGCTTCTTAAGCCCCCCCCCCCCCCCCCCCCCCCCCCCCCCCCCCCCGCGCTCGTTCCTGTCACAGTCAGCTGAGCTTTGCTTCATGCCCCCTTGATTTGGCTTCGGAGGCCCACTGACTCAGCCTTTGTTTTCATAGTAATAACGAGACAACAAAAATAAACTTCTGCTTCTTTATTTTGAAAAAAACGAACTCTTCCACATAAACGTCTCCCAGCCAAACCTCCTCTTACAGCTCACAGAATTGAAAAGCTCAGATCTGGGCCTAAGGAGATGGCTCAGTCAGTAAAGTGCTTGATGCACAAAGCATGAGAACCTGGGTTTGGATCCCTGGCATCTATGTAAAATGTGGCCTTGATCAGTGCTGGGAGGTAACTGACATGAGAATCCATGGAGCTCAGCAGCCAGCTGGTATAGCTCCCACCTCAGTGAGAGACCCTGCCTCAAAAGTAAGGTGGGGTGTAAGAAGCCAACACCCGTGTAGACTTGGGGCCTCCGCGCTATGGTCGCAGGCACCACGCACACATGACAATGTCCTCAGCTGCTGGCAGAGGAAGGATGAAGCATGGCCGGTGTAGCACGGGTTCTGTAACAGTGTCCTGCACATCTCCTCCTGGGAGTATGTTGAAGATGTAGCCTTCTGGCTTGGCTTCCATGCATAGGCCTGTACTCTGAGCTACTCACGGATGGCTTGAAGGGTCTAGTTCAGCCACTGTGTGGGGACCAAAGGCTCTGCATTTCTAGAGGGGGACCAGGACCTTCACCTCAACTCATGCCAGTAAGATACCCGAGTTTTGTCAGTAAAACATTTGTCATCTGTATTAGCTGGGTCCCATTTTTCCTTCCATTCCCATGCTCCCAGAAATAAGACTCATATTCAAAGTATATCTGTGGACACCTTGGCCATATAGCTGGAGTCTTTTCTGACTAGATATAACTTAAAATATCCCATTTATTTTACTCTACATTCGGCCAATTGGCTGGTTGCCTGTGCTCGGGTTCCATGCATTCATCTTGTCACAGCTTTCTGGGTGAATCTCCCACGCCTGGCTCTATCCCATAATTCTTTATGCTTCCGAAATGCCCCTCCGTCTATTCTACCCTTTCCTATAGGACATAGGTCTTCAAATTGACAAGGGACGCATCCATACAATACACAAGATCTAGAGTTGGAGGATTTGTGGCCAGTTCCCTGGTCCTCACCTTCCCTGATGAGCATGTAACCATAAGTATAAGAGTCTTCTCCATTCTCACCACAGCACTTAACCACAAGGCAGTTCTGTCCATCCAATGACTGAGAGAAGTGCAGGGAGTCGATACACTGCTCTATGCATTTCCACTAAGCTGCTGTGCGGCCTGAATCTAAACCTCCCCAGGCCTTCCTCAATTTCCCCCTTTTGAGAAATGTAGTCATTTTAGTGTCCTTCCCAGCTTCTAGTTTCTACTGTTCTATGACTATGCTGGGCTTCTCAGAGTCAGAGCCAATGATTCAGAACTGTGTTTATAGGCACAAACGCTGTGCTGGCAGTTCCTTTTTTTCTTTTTCTTTTTCTTCTTCCAGTTTTTAAAAGGAAGATTTATTTAACAAGTTTCACTTAGTACAATACATCTAAATGGAATTCACAATACAAGGTAAGATTTTAAATCAAATCCCCAGAATTCCATACAAATGATATGACCAAACTCTTAGTGTATTGGTATCACATCTCAACATTGTCCCGGATCTTTAAAATAAAAAGTGAAAGTGTACACTCACGTGCCTTACAGGATATTAAACCAAAAGCTAGAATTAACAAACATGCCAAATGTTGTCACTTTGAGTCATAGACACAGCTCATTCACCTCTCTCTCTTTCTCTTTCTATATACATATATATATATATATGTATTTTACAGAAAGTATGTTTCTCAACATGCATCTGAAGTTTTCGATGTCTTGTGGTATAAGAGCAACATTTAACGTAAGTGAAACTGCTTTAAACCTAAAGATGCTTACTGCTTAAGCACACTCCTACAACATAACCAACTTGAGGAAAGCTGAAAGTGGATTTGACAGTTACGGTCCACACTGAACTTCTTATTACATCCTAGATGGAGATTTTCAGGGCTCAGAATTGCTGAGCTTTGAAAGTTTGAAAACAATCTTAATGTTCACTTTACAGTAAGCACGAATCACAAGCTTGTAACACGAAACTGTTACACTTAAAATTTTGTTCTCTTAAAAAAAAAAAAAGGAAAAAGAAGAAAGAAAGAAGCTGACCAGTAGTCATCAGAAGCAATTGTATTTCCCATTTATCAGTCATACTGGACATGATGACATCCTCCCTACTCCATCCAGTTCCTATAAATGTAGCCTTTATTCCTGTAGATGCTATCTGATGCTCCCTCGCTTCCTAAGCGAGGTTTGACTGACAGTCACTTGAGTTTTCCTGAAGAACTTGGTCATATCCGCTCATACTGCTCTGACCACCATAACCCCCTCCACAGCCGCCACTCAGCTGCTGGCTGGCCGGACCTCCATAACTAGACTGGCTGGATAAACCCATCCCTCCCATCATCTGGCTACTGTAAGCACTGCCGCTTGCCCCTGCTGTAGAAATCAAAAGGAGCTCTACATAGCTATGATCCCAAGCTCCTCCAACTTGTCCCTGCCGTAGAATTCAAGAAGAGCTCCACATATCCGTGCTGCACATTTGCTTTATCTTTTGTGCTGGCAGTTCTTAAGGACTGTTTTGAGTGTTCTAGAAAGTGTGGTGTAAGAATCATGGGAAGTTATTAGTGAGCCCAACCAGTTGAATAGATGCCATGAGGAAAAAAAACAAAAAAAAAAAAAACAAAAAAAAACCCCCAACAAATCAAATCACAGGTAGTCTTTGTAGCCAGCATGCAGTACCAGGAATCTACCCCACACTCCTTCCAGGACACCAGCCACAATCCATGGTGTGCGCTGACGCCGACTGCAAGTCCTTATTCCTTCAGGAGCATTACACGTCATGATTCATGACAGGCACATCCTTGTAATTCTAGCCTAGTAGGCTGAGGCAGGGAAATGGACAACTATGGTCCAGCTTTGGCTATGTAGTGAAGAACATGTCCCTTCGGAAATCATGAGGTGAAGAAAGACAACGCGTCTCCGTAGCCTAGGCACATACTCTGAGGTATCCAGCAGCCTTTCACAAAAATGGCGGAGCAGCGCAAAGCCCCAGGTATTCAATGTCCCTGTCGACTAATGCAGACACACTTCTGCTGGATGGGGTTTGAGGCTCTTTTTTAAAGGCCAAATGCTTGTTGTTTGGGAAACCCTACAGATGGCAGGCTTGGGAGGGCTCCATCTCAGTGTATGCTAGGCCTGGGATGTCCTAAAGTCATGACATCCCAGAGCCTGTCCCTACTGGTCAAGAAGTGGCCTCTTGGCTTGGTCCTCCTGGCTTCTTGACTTCTGGACACTTCTAATTCTTCCACACTCTCATTTCCTAACTACCAACCGTGTGCTAAGCAGGACACTTCCAAGCTTGAGCCGAGAAATAGGTCAACTTTGCAAGAGGACACTTTCTTAATCAGGGATCTATTTTTGGCCACAAGTAGAAAAACAACTTAGCCTTATATTTCAAGCATGCAAGGTGACAGTCAAAGGCTGTGAGGGCCTGTGTTACATCCGAGACCACAGACGGCCGAAGTCCCTGTAGCTTGGCTCTGTGTTAGCATGGCTGCAGAGGCTCCACAGAATTCACGCAGCTGCACTGCCTTGAACTGCTGTGGTCTCAAGCTGAGAACTGTCCTCAATGTGTCGAGTGAATTCCAAAGGCAGTCTTTGCATGTTTGCAGGGCGGAAAGACCCACCGCCCACGTGCCTGCGACTTCCCAGCAGGGTCAGCTGCCCTCCAGGGATGGGCCAGCTTCCAAGGACAGGAGGTGCCAGCATAGATGGGAAGAAAAGTGCTTCTGTTTTATATTTAAGATCAGAGATTAAAAATGCAACAATATCTTAAGGGGGGTGGTGGCATGAGTTCTGAAAATCTCCGGGAAGCATGTGTTACTGGTCGCCAGCGAATCACATCATCTGGGGAAGAAAATGAAGGCAGGGGGTTGGGGCGGCGGGGAGGGTAAAGAGGGCTGTCTCTAAGGCTGCAGCACAGGGACATCCTGTGATTGAGAAAGGCGAGACATGGAAGAATGGACTTGGTGAGGGGAATATGTGTGTGTGTGTGTGTGTGTGTGTGTGTGTGTGTGTGTGTGAGTGCGCGCGCACGCGTGCATTCATGCACTGTGCATATGCATATGTGTGTAAATGTGTGGAGGTCCACTGTCAACATCGGATGTCTTGCCTGTTTTCCGCCTTATCTTTTGAAACAGTCTTGCACGGAAGCCGAAGCTAACTGATTTGGCTGGCTGGCTGGCTGGGAGCTCCAGGGACATCCCTGGGATTGCAGACACACTCTGCCACACCTGGCTATTTACATGGGTACTGGACATACAAACTCAGCACTTCACTGAACTAAGGACTTACTTCTTAGGGCAGTTTTCCCTGCTCTAGCACCCTGCCCCTGGCCGGAGAAGAACAGTGCACATATATGCACATAGCCATGTGTCCACACACCTTAGTACTTGTGATCTCTCTCTCTTCCTTTGCCAGATGTGGAATGCCGGGGCAGAGGAAGGATAATGTACCTGAGGGTACCCTCCAGAATCTCTTTTCTTCACCCTTTTCCAATCCTACTTTGGGACTCCTGAGGCATTTGTGAAACCAGATGCCTAGACCCAACCCTCAGGTCTTCTGCGGAGGGTCGACGGTACCGGGTCCAATCTGACTGAATACGGAAGCCAGCAATAAAGCACGTGAGTCTTACAGTGCCTATCCCATCCACACTGAGCAGCTGAGGCACCCTCCCTGTCTCTGCTCCTGCACACCTCACAGCTTCCTCTCACAGCCAGGCTATGCAGTGCACCTGTCACGCAGCTGTCACCCTCTTGTGAATGTGACATGGTTGCTTCCCTTCCAGGGATCAGGCAGGAGGTGGGGGAGGGGGAAGGACAGGGATACAGTGTCACATACACACACCCTCGGATTCTGAATGAACGCCACTGGATATTTGTTTATCACCCCAATGGGGATCCCAGGAGATGGCAGTCACTCTTCAAACTTTTAGAGGTTCACAGTTACTTAAGATTGACACAGCCGGGCAGTGGTGGCGCACGCCTTTAATCCCAGCAATTGGGAGGCAGAGGCAGGTGGATTTCTGAGTTCAAGGCCAGCCTGGTCTACAGAGTGAGTTTCAGGACAGCCAGGGTTACACAGAGAAACCCTGTCTCGAAAAACCAAAAAAAAAAAAAAAAAAAAAAGATTAACACAGCATTAGACAGAGAGCTCATTATATAGCAGCAGTTTACAACCTATAGGTCATGAACCCTTTCACAGGAGTTGCTTAAGACTATTGGAAAACATATTTATATTATGATTCATAACAGTAGAAAATTAGAGTCATGAAGTAGCAATGAAAATAATTTTATAGTCGTGAGTCACTACAACATGAGGAACTGCATTAAAGGGTCGCAGCATTAGGAAGGTGGAGAACCACTGTTATCAAGGGTGAGAAAGGGTTTATGGGGGCAGGGTTTATACATACGGTATTCTTTTTCTTGGTTTATCCTGAAAAAGGAAAAGGATTATTCCACTGCGTGCCCTATGGGAAGCTCTAGAGAGTCCAGAGGGAGATCCTGGAGGCCAACTGTGCTCCTCATAAAGCCACATAACTAATGTGATTATAATACCTAATGAACTGAAACAAATCCAATTGTGACATCTTCATAGCTAATGAAAATCACATCTTTCCCCCCCAGATCTTCCATTCTCTCTATCGATGAGGAATAAAACAGAGGCGTCAAGACTGTGCTTATGAAAAGTCTTAAGACTGTTATGTGGACATTTTCATGGTCGAATGTTAGTCACTCCCAATTGACATTGAGTTTGCCATGTCTGTGTCGCAGTGTTAGGGCTGGTTTGCAAAGGCACTTAGAACAGATAGATGCATTGACCTTAAAAGTTAGGGAGAGCTCTTTGCCTTCACTGAGCTTAAAGCACTTTGTACCCAGGCACCCAATCTGGCTTCTAGCCACAGCGCTCATCGTCTTTGGAAAGGGAAGGGCAGAAACACTCTGTAGTCTTGTACGGTGAAAGCTAATATGAAGGGCAGCTCTGACACCCCCGGCTCTCATTGTTCTTTTTTTCCTGGAAGGGGAATGTTACTGTATCACACTGAGAAGCCGGGAGTGACAGATGGTGAAGTGGAAAGCTCAGACGGGCAAAGGCATGTTCTAAGACGTGCTCAGTAAGCTAAGAACGGAGAGGACGTCTTCCCGGAGTGTCTAAGGCAGTTCTATTAATTTCACAATAAAGAAATGGGTATTATTAGAATGTAAGTTATTATTAGGAACTGTAGGTCAGAGGCTCGCACAGCGGCTCAGGGGTTAAGAGAAGTTGTTGCTCTTCATAGGTTCCGGCATCCACCTGTGGTGGCTCACACCAACCTGTTACTCCAGCCCCAGGCTGTTAGACATGTTTGGCTTTTGAGAGGACCTAGACTCACACCAGTGCACCCATGTGCATGCCCATAATTAAACAAATAAAAGAAAAACGTAGGTCAGCTATGGTGGTGCATGCCTTCAATCCTAGCACCAAAGAAGCACAGGCTGGCCGATCTGTGTGAGTTTGAGGCCAACTCATTCTCCATAGCAAATTCCACGACAGCCAGGGCTACTTAGTGAGATGTTGTTTCAAAGCAACCACAACAACAACAACAACAAAAAAATCCAAGAATCTCTCAAGCTCCTGAGCTCCAAAATAAAAACACAAACCAAACCAAAACCAAAACCACACAACAAAAGACAAACACACAACACCACATCAGGTCTTGAGATTCTGCTTGCACAATTAAGGTTCACCCCCTTTTCTACCTCTTCTACCCTTTTCTACCATTGAAGCTTTGCATGGCTCTGGCCACCGGGTGAGTGAGTGGTGCACCGTCCAGAGGCGAGACACGCACCCTGCTTAGCCACAGTGGTGGCGGTAGGAAATACAGTGGAGAGCTCTCACCTCTGTCTCAAGAGTCTTTTACAAGAAAACTTCCAGGCAAGTGTATTTATGAAACGGCACAAATGAAAATGCACCTACGAGCCAGGTGTGGTGCTCCCACTCCATGCACGCAACAGGCTGAGGCCACGCAAATACTGCTTGGCTCCAAGATTGTATAACAAGTTTGAACAACACAGTGAGACTCCTCTCAAAACCAAATTTCACTCCCAAAAACAAAACTCTCACCTATGAAAGCAAGGTATTATTCATACTTAGTGATTCCTACTGGGAAAGGAAGTTCTTATTTATCGTTTTTGACCTAATGAGTTAAATAGGTTAAATCTAAGACAATGTATCCTGCTCTTGTTTGTAAAATATCTTTACAAAATATTTTATGTGTATCGTACAGCAAGCACATTATTATGCCGCAAACAAGAACGACCCAGGCTTTTCCACATTCCATTTCCAAGGCCTTGCTCCAAACTCTCTTAAGTTCTGCTTAGTTTGCTTCCTGGTAAGTCGGCCGACCAGACTTTGTCAGGGGCAAGCAGGCTCCAGGGCTGCTCCATTACCATGGGTGCATTCTGCTTCCTCTTGCTGAGAGACAACGTGGGTAAACGGGATGAAAGATGTGCTATTGTTCTGAGCCTCGGACTCGGTAGCTGGGATTCATCCAGGATGCCAAGGCATGTGATGTCAGCATGGCTCTCAAATGATTAGCACTCCGTCAAAGACCGTGGCAGAGTGCTATGCCTTCACAGAATTAAAAAAAGGTAGGGCAGGATGAAGGTTCAGCCTCTAATGTTCTCCTTTCTTAACAGTGCATGTCATCTGACACCCTCGCTCATCGCCACTTGGGATGGCTTTCAGGGGAGCTGAAGGACACCACCCTGCTGCCGTTAAGCGAGACACCACTGACCCTTCAGTATTGTGCCTAGGGCATTCCTACTGTCATGAGCCGGATGCTCTATGAGGTAGCAGCCGAGCCTGTGAATTTCTGACATCAGTATTGCATCCCATCAAAGGTGGCTTTGTGTGGCCTGTTTAAAGAGGAAGTTGACATGGTTTGTTTATCTGTAGTTTTGGTAAAACCATTAATGAGTGCTGTCTGTGGGGTCCAGAAAGCTCTCTGCCCTGGTATAATGAATGCTTAGTGATCGTAGAGCTGGAAGAAGGTTTTCCTGTCTTGTGAATTGCTTGCTTCTCTTATGAAAACTAAACACTACGTACAAAACCATATTGCCTTCATTTCCTTTCTTCTTTTCCCTCATGTGGCTGGCTGTAAGCTCAAAGTGTACAATTATCTTCAATTATAACAATTATCTTAGTCTGGCTCTGGCTTCCTCTCTGCAGCAACTCCAATTACAAGTTGTTTTTTTTTTTTATTTCATACCGCTTGAAGAAAACTTTTATGTGCCTTTATTATAACTTCACTTTTCTGAGTCAAACTGTAATCTCAGTGCAAATGATGTTTTTGTGTGTGGTGCTGAAGGCCGAGCCTTGAAACTGTTCTGTGGGCTCAGCCTCAGCCGGCCTTGAGCTCTGAGCCTCCTGCCTCGGCCTCCCATGCAGTTAGAATCATAGTTTGACTCACCGGACTCAGCAGAAGCTTTTCAAAACACTCCTTCAGTACTGGTATTTGAATGCAGGGCCACAGGGGGCTCTGTCACTGAGCTGTGCCCTTAGACTTCTTTATTGCCTTTGAGACAAGGTCTCCCTAAACTGTCATTGTGCCCATTGGCTTGAATCCATTCTAGCTTTGAACTTTTGATCCTTCTGTTTTAGCTTCTGAAGTTGGTGGGATTACAGGCCCGCACCATTAGGTTTGGCTAAAGCTTTAAACAACTGCCACCATGTATATGTGTATGTGTATATATATATATCCAATACATATACTCAAATATATGCATAACATATATTGTTTTATATATTTAAAATTTTCTCAGTGTACAGGTTAAGTACAGATGAACACAGGAGGAGAAAAGGAAGGAAGGAGTGAAAAAGTTCCAGCAAATTAACCCTTGGAAACATAAGCGGTGCTATCTGAGGAAATAATGACGTATACGTCTGACACACAAATGCTAAAGTGACAAAGAACTGATCAGTTTTAGCCAGTTATGAGGGCACACACCTATAGTCCCAATACTCTGGAGGCAGATGCAGGAGAATCTCTGCAGGTGTCTGTCCTAGGCTACGCAGGGAGGTGAAATGCCAGCCTATCCCCTTGAGCCAAGATTCACAATGGGATGTTACTTAATAAAAGCCACAAAAATAGATTTATCTTAAGCAGAAAGAGGACCCGACACTTCTGATCTGTCACACACTGCTCCACACGGTGGTGGTTGGTTTCCCACGTCACCGAGGAGCGCCTGACTGGTTGCCTAAGTCCAGTGGTGCTGCCCACCATGGAGAGAGGTTTGCACTGCATAGTGTTAGCCTGGGAAATAATCCAAACTCATAACCTGAAATGCTGACTCTGTGGAAGGCATACAACTTTCAAAGCCGTATCACACTGAACGGTCCTTAGTTGAGCAACTGTGAGCAGAGAGTGTTCATATGGTTAATGTCTGGTGCCAATCACTTGGCATCAAGCCTGGCCCAGAAAGTGGTGGCTAAGCTCATGACACAGACTTAGAATCCCAACATAGGGATTCTGAGCCATTTTCCCCCAAATTTATTTTAATTTTACACGTATGAGTGGTTTTTTTTGCCTGCATGCACATGTACCATGTATGTCCCTGGTGCTGGCTGGGGCCAGAAGAGGGTGACAGATCCCCTGGAACTGGAGTTACAGATGGTTGTGAGCCGACATGTAGGTGCTGGGAACCAAACCTGCATCCCCTGGAAGAATACCAGTGCTCTTAATCCTGACCCAGCACTCCAGTCCTCTTGAGCCAAGATTTACTGCTACCATTCCTACATAGTTTTTTTTTATTTCCACATATTTTTACATCTTCTGAAATCCTAATCTCAAAGCTGCTCATAATGTGCTAGATAAACCATAAAGTATTTTGTAAGATAAAAAATTTCAGCAAGAAAATATATTAAACTTTGCGGCTTTTTACGGCTTTGAAGCTCAATGCTGCTGTTTTCAGGCTGTGTCAAAACTAAAACACATTACTTATTTATTCACTTGCAAAATGATCTATGGTCCTTAGAGGTAACGAGTGTGCTAGAAATCAATAGATTATCTTGATAATAAATAACTTTTCTTTATGCTTTAGCCATCTTAGCTATTCTATTGATCACCAGTGCCAGACACCGCATTGTTCAGCTCAGTTTAATAAACCCTCATTGAGAACTCACAGCTGGAAGGTGGGGCTGTCTGTCTGTCCTCAGCTGGCTCCTGCTCTTCGTCCGTGCCTTCCATGGCATGGACTTCTCTCTCTAGATTTTGACCATGGCAGGCATGACACAACCTTTGGGTTTTCATACCGTTTTCTGGAATGATCACCCTTCAAGGGGTCAGGCAGCTGGCTCCTCTTCGTTCGTCTATCCTGCTTAAACATGTTTTTCAGAGATGCCTTTTTTTTTTTTCTCTCTCTGTGTAGCCCTGGCTGTCCTGGAACTCACTCTGTAGACCAGGCTGGCCTCGAACTCAGAAATCCGCCTGCCTCTGCCTCCCAAGTGCTGCAATTAAAGGCGTGCGCCACCACCGCCTGGTGAGGTGCCTTTCCTGACCAGCCTGCTGACTGTGCAAGTCAGCTGTACTCACTGTGTTAGTCTGTTACCTCTGTCTGAAAGCATTATATGTGTGTGTGTATGTGTGTGTGTATGTGTGTGTGTATGTGTGTGTATATGTATGTGTATATGTGTGTGTATGTGTATATGTGTGTGTATGTGTGTGTATGTGTGTGTATATGTGTATGTGTGTGTATGTGTATGTATATGTGTGTATGTGTGTGTATGTGTGTGTATATGTATGTGTATGTGTGTGTGTATGTATGTGTATGTATATATGTGTGTATATGTGTATGTGTATATATGTGTATGTATATGTGTGTGTGTGTGTGTGTGTGTGTATGATTAGCTCTTGTTAACTGCTGCATATGCGTTTTAAAAACTATAACCTCCTTGCTTGTCTCTGCAGCTCCAGCTCTCGCATCAGCAATGGTAAGGCCTGACAGAGTGAGTGGCTGCCCATCTCTGCAGCTTCGCCAAGAGCAGTACCAAAGACAGTCCCGAGTTCTTTGAGCCAGGAACTACTGACGGCTGATAATAAACGGGTGTGCTCAGTTGCTATTTTAACTTACGGTTCTCCGAGCAATATCCACATGGTGGGATTTTAATTAGCACCACTGTGCCAGCTCCGTCTGCAGAGAAGCCGATTTGCATCCCGTGCCTCCCTGATGTCTAGCTGGCTCTAGCTTCTGCCAGGATGAACTCTTCCATTACGTGTAACTTGCTATCTTGGCCATTTCTCTCAATTCTCAGCAGAAAACAGAGATCAAACTGCGCTTCCCACACACTGTTGTTGTTTGTCTCGAGTATCTGATTGGGAGTACAGCATGTATCTTTAGCTAAGGAGTTATGGTAAAGTTCTCAGGTGTCTGATTCATGCCTGTGCATGACTGGTTTTGATGGGACTTCCAGGACAAAAAAACCCATGCATTAAATGTTAGAAGACTCATTACAGCCCAGGATTTTTGCCTGCAGCTGTAACCTTCTTACCAATGTGACACGGAGGGTACCGTCCAGGAAGCCAGCTAGAGTTTGAATACAAATCCTATGGCCATGGCATAGAAAGTTGGGTGTGAGCACTCTTTTGAGGGGATTCTGCCGTGGTTCATTCCCACGGGTAACATAGCTGCCAGCTTCCCACACATGTATGGCTGTTTGCATGTCTCTCTAACTCACTGGTTTCAAACTGTGGGTCACGACCCTTTGGCAAACCTCCACTTCCAGGTTTAGAACAGTAGCAAAATCATATTTATGAAGCAGCAATAAAAATAATTTTCTGGTGGGGGGTCACTACAGTATGAGGAACTGTATTAAAGGGTTGTGGCATTAGAAAGGTTGAGAACCACTGACACTCTAACCAGTATTTTCACTGCATTTTACTTTTCTATGAAGCGTAGAAAAATGGATAGTATTTAACAGCATTATCAAAATCAGCCACAGTTGTACCTTATGGAACGTGCATAACTCAGTGCTTTGCCCAGAATGGGTCCCCAGTAAGTACACTACTTGCTGCAACTTTCCTTGCTGATTTAATACAACCTTCTTCCATTCAACACAGACTTACAGGAAAAAAATCTGCATGTGACTGCACTCAGAGCAGTCGATTCTAAAGAGAATACGAGAAATCATCAGATTCCTGCACATGTAGATTCTTTAAATATGCTGAATTAAAAAAAATTCTATTTATTTTGTGATCTCGCATGTATGTGGAAGTAAACCTGTAGGGGTTGGTTCCCTATTTCCACCTGCGGGTTCCAGGGGTCAAGCCCAGCATAAGTCTTAACCACTGAGCAACCTTGCTCACACGCTGAGCTTCTGAAGGCAGGAGCTTACTCTGAACCCAGCGAGTAGTCCTGTTGTGGTGAAAAGAGGCACAGGAAGGCACTGCGTTGTGAGGACATAGGGTCCTAGCTAGGTGTGCAAGCGTCATGGGGCTCTGACTTGACCCAAGCTCTAGCTCTAACCAACAAACAGCCCTGTTGTTACTGCTTTATTATTTTTCAGATGACCAAATGACTGCTAAGGAATTTGCCAGTGCACGTGCTTGCACAGTTTCAGAGTATTCTCTGACGGAGAGGCACGGTGGCAGGAACAGGAAGCAGAGAGATCAAAGTGAACCGGAAGTGGGGTGAGGGTCTAAATGCTCCAAGCCTTCCCAAGGGACATACTTCTCCAGCAAGGTTACACTGCCGAACAGCACCGCCACCGACAGGAATCCAAGTATTCAGATGTGTGAGCCCATGAGAGACATTTCTCATTCAAGCTGCTAGGCACGACAGAATGTTATCATCTCAAACTGTGAGCCCCAGTGAACTCTTCCTCCCTCGAGTTACTTTTCGAGGGACACTTTGTAGCGGTGACAAGGAAAGTAGTCAATGCTCATAGCAACCTCCTGAGAATGGATACCTTTGCAGCTTGAGGCCTCTCCCAATGAGGGAACACTGCATCTCTTGAGGCCCAAGCCTGGCTCTCCTTACTCTGCTCTTCTCTATGGATTTACAACATGGCTTTAATTCCCATCATGTTGCCTTGATGCTGAGTATGGTTATCCACCTGCGGGCTCTGTATCCAGCTTGCACCTGAGCCTCTCCGCCTGGTATCTTCCAGGTTGGCTTCTCCACCAGCCTCCAGCTAGTTACACTAGATGGAACCCTAGCTCGGCCTCTCTCTGCTTACCCTCCTATCTAATCCATCTTCAAGCTCCTTAATGCCACCATTTTGTACATAACTTTAAAGTCAATCTCTTCAGCTTAGCCTGGTCTCTGCATTCTCAGGTCTGTATTCCCTTGTTCCCCAACCATCATCTTGGCACTGAGGGAGCCTACTGGACCCTACATTCATACTGCTGACCCCAACCTCAATCAGAGAGATATCTTTAAATGGAAAGTTTGATCACACCACAGCTTAGGGCCTTTAACGTCTTCCCACTTCTCAAGAGATAAAGCAAAGGAAATCAGATGCAGCCCACTACTTCCTGAAAGTTCTGTCTCTTGCACACCTCCCTTACATCATCCTGCTCACTCACTGCCGGCCACTCCCGCAACTTCCTGCATCTCTGGGACTTCTTCAGCCCACACTGGCTTTCCCCAGCACAGGTCCACATTGCATCAGAACAGGGGAAGGAATCTACATTTAAGGTCATTGCCAATAACTTCTGTGTTTCCCTTTTTCACAACGCCATGCTTTCTTATGCCCACATGTGTGTGGGACACAGACTGTATGGCATCCCTACCAGGAGATCAAACCCAAGTCAGGAGTCAGGAGACCCTGTAGCCTCATCTATGGTCATGCAGCGGTCTCACCTCTTGTCATGTGATCAATCTTGTTGACTCTGGAGCCTCTGTCTAGGATTAGTTTTAGTTTCTGTTTGCATAATTGCTTGGAAAGTTGGGGGTTAGGATAGGGTCCATTTCCCCAAAAGATTATTGTGCAAGAGACACTTAGTCATTCTCTGAACTTGAAAGTACAAATGTCATAGAACCAATAGAATAGTTCAGTAATTACTACATAAGATTCCACTCATCCGTGTGTTCAGTGAATGCAAGTGTATGCCTATGTAGAGCCCAGAGGTCCTGCCCCACTGCTCTCTGTCTTATTCCCTTAAGGCAGAGTCTGCCTTTGAACCTGGAGCAAGGCTGGAGGCCAGCAAAATTCAGCACTCCCCCACCTCTTCTATCCATGCCCATGCGGTGCTGGGCTTACAGGCATCCATGCCCATGCAGTGCTGAGCTTACAGTATCTATGCCCATGCATGGCTTTTTCATGTGGTGCTGTGATCTGAGCTCAGGTTTTCATGCTTACACACCAAGTGCTGTACCTACCAAGTCATCTTTCTGCCTCATTTCCGTCATTTTATAGTAGATTATAAGGAGACAGTGACAGTCGCCACATCACTCATAGAATAGTGTGTAACAGGGCTCAAGGAGGACACAGGTGGAAGTGAGAACTGGCCCCAAGCCAAGCGTCCTAAGCCACTTACTTGCTCACGCATGCACTCACACCTTCATATAGTCACTCACGCGTGCACTCACTCCCACACTCACTCATGCACTAATGCATTCACTTGCTCACTCAATACTTCTTCGCACACTCACACACTTACATATATACTCACACACTCATGTACACTCACACTTCTTTACACACTCCCACACTCACACACTCAGTCCAGTACTCACTCAGTTATGCACTCACACATGTGCTCACTCAAAGAACCAACTTTGTATCCCTCACCCACCAACTCATGTAGTGAGATGACCTTAGCTTTGTAGACTATGTCAGTACCAACTTTGCGTCCCTCACCCACCAACTCATGTAGTGAGATGACCTTAGCTTTGTAGACTGTCAGTATTATTATACATTTTCATAGATTTTCCTTTCTTAGTAATTAAAAATTTGAAAAATTAGTTAATTTTTGTTTTCAAACTATCTTGAGTATTTCATAAAATGGATCAATAGGACAGAGAGATGAAGTGGCAGGGAATTCTGCCCAGGCAAAGGTAACTAACTCTCTGCTGTGACAATCTCTTAAGCCTATACTTCCTCCTCCTTATGTACTTAGATTAGAAAACATGTGAGTCTACAAAGTGAAGCCCTCCCGTGCCATCCCAGGGGGTCACAGACTGAACAACATAAACCCCAGTGCCCAGCAGGTACTAGCAACAATGACGCGCTCAGTGAACAGTTAGCCATGTTTCTCGCTTTTGTTTAAAGACAAAACTCATTGTATAGAGTATTTTTTTTTAACCTCCATGGTATGGAGGAAGAGAAAGAAAGAAAAGAAAAAATAAAAGTCTGCTGAAGATTTGACTTTGGTTGTTGGGGAGTAGGGCTTGGAGGAGATGCAGGCCGGCTGTTTCTCAGCACCACTCGCACTGGGCACAGGGGGCTGAGTGGGCACGGTGGTGCATGCCTGGAACTCTAGTGCAGCAGAGATGCATGTAGGGGAATCGTGCATTCCTGACCAGCCTAATCTGGACTCTATGAGCTCTGTCTCAAAGTGGGAGTGGGAGAGAGAAGAAAGAAACAGACGAAGAGGAAGGGAGAATGGGGGGAAAGAGGGAGAGAAGGAGAGAGATCTCTGCACGTGAAAAAACTGGTTTTCTGAAGTAGAATAGTGGTTAATCTCTCACGGTGGGATGTGTGAACACTAGCTGTGTGAGAAAGAGCTAGCTAGCACTCCTGCCTTCGCTATCTGAGATGTGGGGAGTCAGGCATTCCCTAAGCTCATGGATGGATCTCATCTCTATAGTTCCCAACAGCTTTCACATGCGCGCTGAGGTCAAGGGTCCACACTGAAAACTTCAGGACGTTTAGGGACCCTGGAGGTCTCGTCCCAGGTACTTGTCTAAAGAACTTACTGACAATTATTGTGGTGATTGGAAATGTTTGCAGGGCTCGCCAGGGTAAAATTCTCTTATCGTGGGCTCATCCATCTATATGCAACTTCTAGTTTTGTAAACACATGTCAAAAATATGGAATTCCTCTTAAGGATATATAAATAGATTCACCAAGTTTAGAATATGAAGCCCAGATGGCCTACCAGTATCAACAAAAGCACTTTCCTTGCCAACATGGATTTTACAAACCAGAGAATCACTTTTGGGCCCGCAGAGCAAAGCAGTGCTCTGTTAGGTGTTTCATTCCATGGCCCTTAAAACATTATTTTAAAAACAAACACTGGATGCTCAGAGCAGAGGACACTATCACCGAGGCATGGCAGACTGACCTGCGTGCCTCGGGTTCCACTGAGAAATGGCAGTAGAGGTAGATGGGACCAAAGCCATGTGAAACCCTCAGGACATCCCTGATCTGGGTGGCTTTGAGCGTCTACCTCCAAGTCGCCTTTCTTTCTGATACCCTGAGATTTTGGGACTCACTATCTATATACTTGGTGACCATATACTAACCACCAATGTAACAGAATAGCTATATAGGCACGGATGCTACAAGGGGGTGTTGCCTAAGGAACTGAGGCGAGGTCTACAGCTTCGGTCACTCCGAGGCCTGGAGAGGTACACACTACATTTCTTAATTACCCGGCCACAGGGTCACTACAAATTGCCCAAGGGGACTCAGTGTCCAGTGCTTGATAGTGTTACCCACAAGGGGACTCGGGCCCTCTAGCCATCTTGGCACTTCTGGAAGTCGAGGCTTGAGTGAACTAGGCTGGAGTCAGTGGCAGAGATCCCACATATGACATCTGTTTTAGGGGCTTAAAATGTCCATTGCTATAAAAGGTGGATCCCTTTATGAATTCGCCATAATTCTACAGTGTGCATCCACGTGTGGTATGTAGTGTGTATGCACACCCGTGGAGGAGCACCTGTCTCTGCCAAGGCTAGAAGATAATGTCAGGTCTTCTGTTTCCTCTTCTTCATTCTCTTGAGGCAAGGTTTCTCACTGGACTAGGAGCTCTGTAGTTTGGCTGTACGGAAGGCCAGCAAACTGCTGTGATCTGTCTGCAACCCCACCTCCAGCACTGTGGTCACAGGTGTACATGCAGTTACACCATCCTGTTTACATGGGGCCCTGGACTGCAGACTCAGGTACTTGAACAGCAAATGCCCTAGCCACCGAGACACACCTCTGACCTTCTGAAATGTTCTACCCATCGAGACAACTCTGGCCCTCTGAAATGCTCTACCCATCAAGACACCCCCCCCCCACGACCCTCTAATCGTTTTTTTGAATAACCTTTGATGTTTTATTCATTTCAAAACAGGTATTTTTACCCACGTTACTAATTAGATATTCTAGCTTCCAGACAAGTGACCTCCTCTCAGTGTGATCATAGGATTTGTGTGCACTTTATGGATCAATCTGGACTATGTGGGGCTTAAGTGGTCTGATGAAAATACTTACACTAGTGAAATAAATCGATAAAGGTTTATTAAGAGCCCGAGTTTTGAAATGGATTCTTACTCATTATGAAAGACTATTGTTTGGAAGATGAAATATTGTATCTTACTGTTTATGGTTCTTTCCCTGTGTTGACCCTTTATGTGTTATGCACCACTGCCACCAAGCTCTAGTAGCCCCATCAAGTGACAGTGCCTGACCCTGAGTCAGACCTGCACATGCAGACTGAGACGATCTTCCCTACATTTATTATCGTGCTAGGCTGGGAAGGCTGCCTGACACTTAACCTCTGTGAGCCGTGTTTAACGGGGGCTCCTTTGATCCTTTAAAAGAAAGCAATTATGTATTTGGATAAAAAAAAAATCTTACTTTTAATAACATCTAAGGAAAGGTTGACAAGTACTGAACAAGCACAAGTTTCCAGGGACTTTGGCACTTGGCACCTCAAGTGCCTGGAAGCTAGAAAAATGAACTCAATTTGTTCTTCATAGGTTTGTGAGGTAGGTGGGAGAGCTCACAGACAATCCCCCCTCCCGGTATCCTCACTGCTTGTAAAGTGACCTTATAAGGTCCTTTCAGTGAGAAACAGCTGTTTCTCTACTCTTAATTCTGGGCTGGTCTTTTGATTCCCTTCTACCTATGCAAAGAAGGGGGGAGCATCTGTATATCCATTCTGAACCTTCCAGCAGCTATGCTTGCTTCGCGGTTTATACCTGGATCCTTGTTTTCTCTCTACAAAGCCCAGGCTCAGTGTCCATGGACTTGGGCCCAGCTGCCCCAGTGCTTTCTCAAATCCAGTAAGCCTCTAGACCCAGAAGGACATCACAGGCTGCAGGTTAACGGTGGGCTCCTAATAAGCCCTGGTGAGATCAGAGCTGCCCAGGTAAGCCTGCGCATTCTGGAAAGACCTGGAACCACAAGCTAAGGAAATAGCTGTTTGCAAACTGTCAAGTTGAGGGGTGGCTGGTCACACCGTGAAAGCTAACAGACATGGTGTTGACCTCTCTGTACTAAACATAGGCACTGTCACTTGTTCATGCTCCACCAGCTGGTATGTGGTGAAGCTCTCTCAGGTCATCATATCTGACACAAGGGCTCTTCGGTCACATCACTGTCCTGACTCCAGAGCATTTAAGTGGTGCCCCCGTGTCAGGTTAGATGTGCCTCTTGGGTCATTTCGATGTCTAAGGAGACTGTGACTTGGTGCTCTTGGTCTGGCTGTTCTTAGCACCTGAAATTAATTCCGTGTTTTTGAAATCTGCTCAAATGTAACTACTTCTCAGGAATCTCTCATGACTTTTTTTTCTGTCCTTTGGATGACGGTAAAAGGAAAACAACTGTCCACTCTTTCCTTTTATCCTTGCCCTTCACAATGTGAGATCTCAGTATCTTTTTTTTTTTCTCAAGAGAGGAAATCTGCCTTTCCGCCCTCTGAATAGAGACTGACTGGTTGACTCGCTTTAGCAAAGAAGCGTAGCAAAAATGGCAACTATGTCAGTTCTGGGAAGTCTGAGACATCTTGTATTCTCAAGGAAACCTGATGCCCTTTTCATCAAGACTACAATACCCTGGGAGGGAATCGCAGGGCAGAGCTCCGTCAGCCAGTGTCTTAGACGAGGTCCAGGAATGGGAGAAGGGCCCAGCTAAGATGAGCTAAGCCACATTGACCTGTGTCACACGGAGTGCCTAGCAAACCCCTCCACAGGATAAAGAGCTAGACAAATGGCTGCCCTGAGCATGCCCTGAGCGTGCCCTGAGGAGATAGATACAGGGTTACTATTTTACTTCTGGTAGACGAGATCATTTGTAGTTTTGTGGCAATTTTAAGCCTTACTTTTATTTATTTATTTTTTGTTGTTTTTTGGGGTTTTGTTTGTTTGTTTTTTGTTTTTTCGAGACAGGGTTTCTCTGTATAGCCCTGGCTATCCTGGAACTCACTCTGTAGACCAGGCTAGCCTCGAACTCAGAAATCCACTTGCCTCTGCCTCCCAAGTGCTGGGATTAAAGGTGTGCGCCACCACCACCTGGCAAAGATTTATTATTTATTTATTATATGCAAGTACACCATAGCTCTCTTAAGTCACTCCAGGAGAGGACATCAGATCTCATTACAGATGGTTGTGAGCCACCATGTGGTTGCTGGGATTTGAACTCAGGTCCTTCGGAAGAGCAGTCAGTGCTCTTAACCGCTGAGCCATCTCTCCAGCCCAAGCCTTACTTTTGATTGAGTTCTTTTATTAAGAAAGTGAACAAAATGATGGAATGACATAAGATTTTTTTTTTTTTCTCTAACAAAACAGAACTCCAGATTTCTCCCTATAATGAGGGCTCTGGGGACTGAACTAAGGTCCTCCTGCCAGAAAAGCCAAGAACTCTGGCTTATTAATTCATCTTTCCTGGCTTTGAGTAAGACCGACATTCATTTGCATGGGGCCCGGGTTCTCAGCAGGTGCTGTTTAACTGTCAGCTGCTATGGATCCTATGCAAGGGAAGTAAGGTGCCAAGCTGAAGGGAGGCAAAGCCAGCATCACCCAGGAGCCATGCACGACTTGCCTGTAAGGGTTTTCTCAGTCAGGACAGCCGCGGCCTACGCCTGTTGGATGGAGAGTCTGGGTAAAGCTCAAGCTGCTGTTTATTCAAGTTTCTCTTTGCTGCTCCCTGGTTCAATCCAACCTGTCACACACAGCAGGAGCGTCCTGTGATGGAGGGCCACCTTGGAGGGCGATCGCTTTCCAAGGCAGCAGGTCTTCAATCTCAGCTGCACGGTAGAAACACCTGGGGACTCTGAATACAACCTGCCTGTCGACATTGGGTTAATCAGTTCTGGGGTACAGCTTGCATGTAGGGACACTAGGAACCTGTGGGTGATCTTACTGAGGAGTAATTGAGAACCACTACTCAAGCCTTGTACAGACAGCTCCCCTCTCCCTCATAGTCATTATGGGATTTAATTTTCAAGGTAATTATAACAAAGCCTTTTTAATGTGCTTGTAATCAAAACTCAGCGCTGATGAACTACAGCTAAGAAATAATTTCCTGTACTAGCAATGACTGGATTCAAAGGAACTAAAAAAATAATTACTAGATGAAGAATGTCCCTAGGATTAACTCTAAGCATAATGTGAACTGAACACTTGTCAGAACCCAAAATGTCCTAAAAGCCTCCAACATGAATGGGCATTCAAGATTTTATTGGCCTAAATTAAGTAACACATAAAACACTACAGACTGTATTAAATAACTACCATGGCTAATTATCACTTAAGCATAGAGTCTAAAGGCACATTAATCTAAACTCTTTCGCTGAAATATACATTATTGTGTGAACAAAAATCATTTTATCACAAACTAAGCTACAATGTGCTATTTCAGTGTGGTTTAATTTTAGTTTTAGATTCAACATAGGGCTGCCAAAGACCATGGTCTTATTTTCCTAGTGTGCAAGCGATTCCACATGGCACTAGTGTTTCCAAATTATGATTATTTTGGTCAAGAGTTCAAAAGTGTCAAGTCTTGTTACAGAGTATATAATAGACACAAATCACTTTAATGCCAACATTTCACCCTTAATAGATTCTGTGACTAGATTTACAAGTGCACTTAAATAATACTTATTATTATTATTATTATTATTAATTATTAATATTATCTTAAATACTACTCTAAATCAGAGGGTTCCCCAAAAGAAAGACCTGGTCGGACCTGACTTTGTAGACAGGAAACCAAGATGTGAGCTGTAGTTCATGCCAACCAGTGTTCCCACCCCGAATGTCTGAGTACCTGCCCTTGAATCTCTGAGCCTCCGGGCATCTGGAGGGCAAGGACAAAATATATTCTATTGCACAAACTCAGGCTGCAGGAGTGGGGCTGGTCTCCAGCCTCTGCCGTTCTGTTCCGGGGAGGATTTTAGTAAGCGGAAATAGGCTTGCTGTCTGCAGCAGCTCTTCTTACAAATGGGCTTAGGTCATTTGCTATGCCCATGTAAAATGCCCTCGTTTTTCTAGTCCATCATTAGCATCTTATATTAGCATGCTATAATTAATGAATTAGTATCGATACACGGGTTATCATCTCATTCATATTTTCTTAGCCTTTACCTATTTTTTTTTTTTTTTTTGGAGACAAGAGTCTCATTCTGTAACCCTGGTTGGACTGGAGGCCATCTTCCTGCTTCCACCTCACAGATGCTGGGCGGTGTGAGCCAGCACCCAAGGGTGCTGATGATTGGCTTTTCATCCCAGGATCCAGCCCAGGATGGTGTGTTACATTTAGTTGCTGTGTTCCTTTTTTCCTTTCTTTGAGAGATGGGGAGGAGAGAGAGAGACCGGCCAGGGAATGCGAGGCATACACACTCTTAGAAGGCCAGCAACAGGGAACGGGGAGGGAGAGATGAATGGACAGCAGGATTCAGAGGGCGTAACCCTCCCTTACTGCTCTCCTGTTCTCTAGTATAAAGGAAAAGGGCACATGCTAATGAAGTCACCTCAGGCTTTAGTTATGAGAAATATGCTGTGCAGAGGAGTAAGGCTAAGTTCAAAAGAGTGTGACATTTGGAAGGACCTGGCGCACGGTCTCTGATTTTTTTTTTTTTTTTTTACCATGGATTTATTAATCCTAAAAAGCAAAGGATAGGACAGAGAAATGCTAGAAAATAACATGCATTTCACAACAACCATGAGAATATTGTATAATTTGCCACCATTGGCTCAGTTAATTTTTTTTTTTTAAAGCCCACAGCGATTCTCTGATCATTTTCCTGCCAATGTTTATGTGAAACATTTCCCAAACAAGGCTGATTCATGTTACTCCAAAGTGAATTGTTAGATCCCAACAAAGAATGTTAAGACGTGTGTACCTTATAGAGATGCCAAGCATTTGATTCTGATTGGAGCTGCGCTATAAATGGGTAACTCTAAAGGCTAGCAAGGCTCTCTGGGCCTCCAAGAACGGCGCGCGCGCGCACACACACACACACACACACACACACACACACACACACACACACACACACGCACCGCTCTTTTCTAGTACAGATGACTTGTTCTTCTACAGTCTGAAAATAACAACTCCGTATGATTCCAGGAGATACTGTACCTTTACTTCAGCTAATGCAACGTAAAAGCTACTTCTTCGGATGGGTTTGTCTCTTGCTGGTCTGTCCAAGGGATACTTTTTTAGATATTTATTAAAGCTTTGTTAAACAGTGCTGGGATGCCAGGTGGTTTTAAAACTAACACTGAGAAGGGCCAACCAGAAGAACAAAACCAAAACCAAATCAAACCACTGACTAGAGCCAACCAACCCTGGAAGACAGTGAGTCCGCTCTAATTCTGAATGTTGCTAGTGCTGTCCGAATGGAACAGTTCGATGTAACTTTTATCTACCATGATGGAAGAGATGGATAAAGACAGAACTTCAAAACTGGTGAGTGTGCCGAATAAGAAGATCCCAACAACAGCCAAGGGGACTAAGGAAGGAAAGTATGGTATTTTAGTAGGAAGTAGAAATTCTTGAGAAATTGCCTTTTATATGAAAGAACAATAAACGGAGCAACGTCACTGGTTTCTGACTGGTTTCTGGGAATGACATGGCTCTCTAGCGTGCAGTGCGTAAAGGGAACACAAACAATATAGGGATTTGCAGGGACGTTTAGGGTTGGTATTCATCTCAAGGAGTAGTCCCCAAGGTCAGAAAACTCCAGGAGGCCTGGCATGGGTTGGGGAGTGATGTGAGTTCTGTTTTAGGACACTTTCTTCTAGTAAAGTGACCGTCCCAGTAGACTTCAGGATTTCCTCTGCAATTGATCGGGTCTCATAGCCAACTGCAATGTTTATGAGGCTACCTGTCTTTAGTCAATAAATATGTATATAGTAATAAAGTAACTGTACTTATGGATTACAAGACTGGCAAGATTGGGGTCGGGCCAGCATAGTTCAGTGGAAGAGCACTTGGCTCACCTGCGTGAAATCCTGGGTTCAATCCCTGATGTTGCACAAACAACTAACCAGCACACACCTGTGACATGCGGGCTGGAGAGATGGTTCAGTGGTTAAGAACACTTGCTGCTCTTTCAGGGGACCAAGGTTCAATCCCAGCATCTAGTTGAGGGGAACATAACTCCAGTTCTAGGGCATGTGGCGCCTTCATTTGGCCTCCCTAAAAACCAGGCACATATGTTGTGCAGATATACATGCAGGCAAAACACTCATATACAGAAAATAAAAATAAATAAATCTGAAAAAAAGAATGGCAAGATTCCAATTACAACAAACATAAAGATTATGTTGTAGCTCAACAGCTTTCCAGGACTTCATTAAAAGTATGGCCTACTTTGACTTTCAGGGTTAAAGTTTTATAAGCCTTCATGGCGGATATTTACATGGTTTATAATATACAAGAAATGCCATGTAAAATTTTGCTTTTTTGGTATATTATTATTAAGTACAGTCAAATTTATTTAAAAATAAACTTCAAGTATTATATTTTGTGATTTTTCTACTTAAAAAGTAATGCACTTTTAATTTATTCTAAGTTTATTTTGTAATGAAATGCATGCCTTGTCAAAAATTTAAAATGTTTAGAAAAGATTTATTTACTCTGTATGATTGTTTTGCCTGTGCATATGACTGTGCATTATACACAGGCCTGGGGCCTGAGGAGGTCATAGAAGGGCTTTAGACTTCTGGAACTAGAGTTGTGGATGATGGTGAGCCACCATGAGGGACGAGACACAGTATCTGTGTCGCTCTTTCTCTGCAAGAGTGCCAAGTGTTCGTAACCACTGAGCCATCTCTCCAATCCACCAACCATTTTTGAAACTGCAATTATGCAGTATATTCTTGGTTTAGGAATTAAGTGTGTAATTTTAAAGCTATATTTAATATATTATGATACTAAGATGCATAAATGTTCACAATAACTAACATTATGGTATCTTAAGTTTGGTCGAAAACACTAAACTTACAATTTTTTTTGTAGTTAATAATAAGACAAAAGAAACTGGCAAAAAGTTTTTGGCATGGAGACACACACACACATGCACACACACATGCACACACACACACACACACACACACACACACACACACACTATTCCCACCATCACAGCTAGTCTGTACAAATTCTGCGCACACAACTATAAGTACTAATGTGATGACAACAGTGTTTCTTAATGTTTACTCACAACAATCTGCTCTACACTGTATACATAAAGAAACCACATTTAACTAATACTGAAAACTATAGAAAACTGAAACAGGAATTCTAAATGTTTACACAAATCCTAAGCATTAAGTGTATTTGCTCACCTGACTTTCTCTGTTAGCATATTCCAAAACACTTTCTCAAACATTATTATTGTCTTAAACATTCAGCTCATCATTTCATTTATCAAATAGTATAAAAACAGAAATGAAGTTTGAAACTTTAGTACCATAAAATGTGTACAGCTCCTGGGGCGTGCTGAATCTCAGTGATTTGCACAGTGTACCTGCTGGGAAGAACTCAGTGCTCTGGGTCCCCGGGGCACACGATAAGACATTACATAAGGGTGGGTAGAGATGGGGTCTTGAGGACACGGGCAGGTGGAAAGCCAGGCGAGCATGCTTTACCACCGACAGCATTTACTGGACTGTACCAGAAAATCACAAAGCCAATCCAGTTCTGGAGAACACCTCCGAGTTCAGACAGCCAAGACTCAGGCATCCTACCCACCAAGCAAGGCCGGCACGGTTCAGGAACAGGGACAATGCGCACCCAGCTCCCCGTGACTCACATCTACAAAAAAAAAATTTTATCTTCTTGAAGCAGAACCTAAATTACTGTCTAAAAGATCATGGAGAAATTCTGGTCTCAAAACTAGGAACAGTTGTTTCTAATTGTTTGGGTTAGAACATCATTAATCATAAAGCAGCGAACACAGTTCCCTTTTCAAACTGTTCATTGAAACACTCATAATAAAATTTGGTTCTATTCCACACGGCATGAAGGACCCTGTAGGATTCATCTTTACACTAACACCCTCCTCTTCTTATCTCCTGCACCTCGCTTTACTCCCGGCACCAAGGACCTTGTAGGATTCATCTTTACACTAACACCCTCCTCTTCGTATTTCCTGCACCTCGCTTTCCTCCCTCCCTGCTTTCCTTTCCCTGGGTTGTGGGTGTGGTCCTTGTAGAATAGAGCAGGTTATCAACAGTCCCGAGTTTCTAAACACGCAAAGACCTTAGAGACGGTCCAGCTCTATCTGCCATATTTGACAGACGAGAAGCCTAGGTTCCAGTGGCAATCACTTCAAAGTCTGTCTGCAAGGCTGGGATCCCCAAAGGAGTTTATCATCTCATTAGCATATGGTTTCTCTCCACTCCACAAGTCTCTTTCTCTTCTTAAAGCATCCAAGAGATGCTGGTCACACTTCTCTCCACCAGAAAGAAGACATGGTTTACAAAGCTCTACAGTTTACGCCTCACTTTACAGAGTCATAGGAAAATTTTGAGAAGTCTTAAAACAAGTGAATCTTCCCTAACTCATATCTGCAAAACATGTCTGATTATAAATTCAAAACCATTTCTCTCTTCTCTTTTGGGGCCATGGTTGAGGAACCACACCTATTAAGACTCCTTTGGCTTCTGGTCTCTATCTGTACCCCGGAGTTAACCCTGTGGCACAGCTTTCCAGACCCAAACCCTGCCCAGAGAGAGCCGGTCTCCTAAGAGTGCTGTACTTCTAAGTTCAGAGGTGAGACCAATACTTTTGCTCCAATAACTGGCAAAAGAGGGACCCACCAGGAGATCAAAGGGTACAGAAACCACAGAGCAACTGAAGAGTGGACCCTTCCAGTCTCCATCTGTGCCCTAGAGTTAAACTTCTGGCATCCCACCCACCAAGCAAGGCTGGCACGGTTCAGGAATACGGACAATAGCACCCAGCTCCCCATGACTCATATCCACCCACCAAGCAAGGCTGACACGGTCATCCAAATCCTGCCCTGAGAGAGCTGGTTTCCCAGGAGGGCTGACACACCTAAGATCACAGGCTCACAGGAGGGACAGGCTCCAATCAGAGACAGCAAGACCAACTCACGGCAGAGATAACCAAATAGTGAGAGGCAAGGGCAAGAACATAAGCAACAGAAACCAAGGCTTCTTGGCATCATCAGAAAACCCAGTTCTCCCACCACAGAGAGCCCTAGATACCCCAACACACCAGAAAAGCAAGACTGGTGTAAAAATCACATCTCATAGTGATGATAGAGGACGTTAAGAAGGACATGAGTAACTCCCTTAAAAAAATATAGGAGAACACAGGTAAACAGGATGATGCCCTTAGAGAGGAAACACAAAAATCCCTTAAAGAATTACAGGAAAACACAACCAAAAAGGTGAAGGAATTGAACAAAACCATCCAGGATCTAAAAAT
>NW_022196899.1:5474529-5478354 GCF_008632895.1 Mastomys coucha
CAAAAAGCAAAAAGCTCCTAACCCAAAACATCCAGGAAATCCAGAACACACTGAGAAGACCAAACCTACAGATAATAGGTATAGAAGAGACCGAGGATTGCCAATTTAAAGAGTCAGTAAATATCTTCAACAAAATTATAGAAGAAAACTTCCCTAACCTAAAGAAAGAGATGCCCATGAACATACAAGAAACCTACAGAACTCCAAATAGACTGGCCCAGAAATAAATTCCTCCCGTCACATAATAACCAAAACACCAAATGCACAAAACAAAGAAAGAATATTAAAAGCAGTAAGAGAAAAAGGTCAAGTAACATATGAAGGCAGAACTATCAGAATTACACCAGACTTCTCACCAGAGACTATAAAAGCCAGAAGTTCCTGGGTGATGTCACACAGACCCTATGAAAACACAAATGCCAGCCCAGGCTACTATACCCAGCAAAACTCTCAATAATCATAGATGGAGAAACTAAGATATTCCATGACAAAGCCAAATTTACACAATTTCTTTCCACAATCCAGCCCTACTAAAGATAATAGATGGAAAACACTAACACAAGGAGGAAAACTACACCCTAGAAGAAGCAAGAAAGTAGTGTTCTTTCAACAGTCTCAAAAGAAGATAGACACACAAACATAATTCCACCTCTAACAACAACAATAACAGGAAGCAAGCAACAATCACTTTTCCTTAATATCTCATAACATCAGTGGACTCAATTCCCCAATAAAAAGACATAGTTTAACAGACTTGATACATAAACAGGACCCAACATTTTGCTGCATACAGGAACCCTACCTCAGTGACAAAGGCAGACATTACCTCAGAGTAAAAGGCTGGAAAACAATTTTCTAAGCAATGTTCCCAAGAAATAAGCGAAGTAGCCGTATCTAATATTGAATAAAATCAACTTTCAATCTAAAGTGATCAAAGGCAAAATCTACCAAGATGAACTGTCAAATCTGAACATCTGTGCTCCAAATACAAGGGCACCCACATTCAAAAAAGAAACTTTACTAAAAGCTCAAAGCATACATTACACCTCAAACAATAATAATGGGAGTCGTCAACACCTCACTCTCATCACTGGACAGATCATGGAAACAGACACTAAACAGAGATACAGTGAAACTAACAGATGTTATGAACCAAATGGATTTAACAGGTATCTATAGAACATTTCATCCTTAAGCAAAAGAATATACCTTCTTCTCAGCACCTCATGGTACCTTCTCCAAAACTGATCATATAATTGGTTACAAAACAGGACTCAAAAAATACAAGAAGATAAAAATAATCCCATGCATCCTATCAGATCACCACTGACTAAGGCTGGTCTTCAATAACAACAAAAACAATAGAAATCCCATATACATATGGAAGCTGAACAATGCCCTACTCAATGGTAACTTGGCCAAGGAAGAAATAAAGAAATCAAAGATCTTTTTAGAATTTAATGAAAATGAAGGCACAGCATACCCAATCTTATGGGACACAATGAAGGCACTGCTAAGAGGAAAACTCATAGCTCTGAGTGCCTCCATAAAGGAACTGGAGAGAACATACACTAGCAGCTTGACAGCACACATGAAAGCTCTAGAACAAAAAGAAGCAAATATACCCAAGAGGAGTAGATGGCAGGAAATAATCAAACTCAGGGCTGAAATCAACCAAGTAGAGACAAAAAGAACTATACAAAGAATCAACAAAACCAGGAGGTAGTTCCTTGAGAAAATCAACAAGATAGAGGAGCCATTAGTCAGACTAACCAGAGGACACAGAGACAGTATCCTAATTAACAAAAACAGAAATGAAAAGAGAAATATAACAACAGAAACTGAGGAAATTAAAAAATCATCAGATCCTCCTACAAAAGCCTATCCTCAACAAAACTGGAAAATATGGATGAAATGTGCAATTTTCTAGACAGATACCAGGTACCAAAGTTAAATCAGGATCAGATAAATCATCTTAACAGTCCTATAAGCCCTAAAGAAATAGAAGCAGTCTTTAAAAAATCTTCCAACCAAAATAACGCCCAGGACCAGATGAGTTCAGTGCAGAATTCTAACAGACCATCAAAGAAGACCTAATACGAATATTCTTCAAACTATTTCAAAAAAATAGAAACAGAAGGAACACTACCTAATTCACTCTATGAAGCCACAATTACAATTACCTAAACCACACAAGGACCAAACAAAGAAAGAGAACTTCAGACCAATTTGACTTACGAATATCAATGCAAAAATACTAAATACAATTCTCGAAAACTGAATCCAAGAACACATCAAAACGATCATCCATCATGATCAAGTAGGCTTCATCCTAGGGATGCAGGGATGGCTTAATATATGGGAATCCATCAATGTAATCCATTATGTAAAGAAACCCAAAGAAAAAAAATCACATGATCGTTTCATTAGATAATGAAAAAGCATTCGACAAAATTCAGCATCCCTTCATGTTAAAAGCCTTGTAAAGACCAGGAATTCAAGGCCCATACCTAAACATAGTAAGAGCAGTATACAGCAGACCAGTAGCCAACATCAGACTAAATGGAGAGAAACTTGAAGCAATCCCACTAAAATCAGGGACTAGACAAGGCTGCCCACTCTCTCCCTATCTATTCAATATTGTACTTGAAGTCCTAGCCAGAGCAATTAGACAACAAAAGGAGATCAAAGGGATACGAATTGGAAAGGAAGAAGTCAAATTATCACTATTTGCAGATGATATGATAGTATACTTAAGTGACTCCAAAAATTCTACCAGAGAGCTCCTAAACCTGATAAACAACTTCAGCAAAGTAGTTGGATATAAAATTAACTCAAGCAAACCAGTGGCCTACCTCTACACAAAGAATAAACAGGCTGAGAAAAAAAATTAGGGAAATGACACCCTCCACAATAGTCACAAATAACATAAAATACCTTGGTGTGACTCTAACTAAGCAAGTGAAAGATCTGGATAACAAGAACTTCAAGTGTCTGAAGAAAGAAATCGAAGAAGACCTCAGAAGATGGAAAGATCTCCAACGTTCATAGGTTGGCAGGATTAATATAGTAAAAATAGCCATCCTGCCAAAAGCAATCTGCAGATTCAATGAAATCCCCATCAAAATTCCAACTCAATTCTTCATAGAGTTAGAGAGAGCAATCGGCAAATTCATTTGTAATAACCAAAAACCCAGGATAGCAAAAACTATTCTCAACAATAAAGGAACCTCTGGGGGAATCACCATCCCAGACTTCAAGCTGTATTACAGAGCCATAGTGACAAAAACTGTATGGCATTCTTACAGAGAGACAGGCAGGTGGATCAATGAAATAGAATTGAAGACTCAGAAATAAACCCACACACCTACGGTTACTTGATCTTTGACAAAGGAGCTAAAACCATCCAGTGGAAAAAAGACAGCATTTTCAACAAATGGTGCTGGTTCAACTGGCATTTAGCATGTGGAAGAATGCAAATTGATCCATTCTTATCTCCTTGTACAAAGCTCAAGTCCAAGTGGATCAAGGACCTCCACATAAAACCAGATACACTGAATCTAATAGAAGAGAACTAGGGAAGAGCCTGGAACACATGGCCACAGTTTTAAATTTCCTGAACAGAACACCAATGGCTTATACTCTAAGATCAACAATAGACAAATGGGACCTCATAAAATTGCAAATCTTCTGTAAGGCAAAGGACACTGTCAATAGGACAAAAATGCAACCAACAGATCTTCCCAACAGATTGGGAAAAGATCTTTACTAATCCTACATCTGATAGAGGGCTAATATCCAATAGATATATAAAAAAAAAAAAAA
>NW_022196899.1:5478709-5487464 GCF_008632895.1 Mastomys coucha
TAGTCAGAATGGCTAGGATAAAAAACTCAGGTGACAGCAGATGCTGGAGAGGTTGTGGAGAAAGAAGACACTGCTCCATTGCTGGTGGGATTGCTAGCTGGTACAACCACTCTGGAAATCAGTCTGGTGGTTCCTCAGGAAATTGGACATAGTACTACCAGAGGACCCAGTAATACCACTCCTGGGCATATACCCAAATGATGCTCGAACATATAACAAGGACACATGCACTGCTATGTTCATAGCAGCCTTATTCATAATAGCCAGAAGCTGGAAAGAATCCAGATGTCCCTCAACAGAGCAATGGATACAGAAAATGTGGTACATTTACAAAAGGAAGTACTACTCAGCTATTAAAAACAATGACTTCATCAAATTCTTAGGCAAATGGATGGAACTAGAAAAATATCATCCTCAGTGAGTTAACTCAGTCACAAATGAAGACACATTTTATGCACTCACTGATAAGTGGATATTAGGCCAACAAAAGTTTGGAATACCCAAGATACAATTTACAGACCACATGAAGCTCAACAAGATGGAAGACCAAAGAGTGGATGCTTCCATCCTTAAAAAGGGGAACAAAATACTCAAGGGAGGAAGATACAGAGACAAAGTGTAGAGCAGAGACTGAAGGAAAGACCATCCAGAGACTGCTCCATCTGGGGATCCATCCCATATACAATCACCAAACTCAGACACTATGGCAGATTGCTAGAAGTGCTTGCTGACTGGAGCCTGATACAGCTGTCTCCTGAGAGGCTCTGCCAGAGCCTGACAAATACAGATACAGATGCTCACAGCCAACCATTGGATTGAGCGAGGGGTCCCCAATGGAGGCGTTAGAGAAAGGAATAAGGAGCTGAAGGAGTTTGCAACCCCATAAGAAGAACAACAATATCAACCCACCAGACCACCCAGGGACTAAACCACCAACCAAAGAGCACACATGGAGGGACCCATGGCTCCAGCTCCATATGTAGCAGAGGACTTGTGGGACATCAATGGGAGGAGAGGCCCTTGGTCCTGGGAAGGCTTGATGCGTCAGTGTAGGGGAATGTGGGGGGCAGGGAGTCAGGAGTGTGTGTGTGTGTGTGTGTGTGTGTGTGTGTGTGTGTGTATGAGAGCACCCTCATAGAAACAGGGGGTGGGGAATGGGATAAAAGGTTTCCAGAGGGGAAACTGGGAAGGGGGATAACATTTAAAATGTAAATAAATAAAATATCCAGTAAAAAAAAAAAAAGAATTGATGTTTCGGTGCTCAGACATCAATTAAAGTCTGGCAAAGAATTAGGAAAACTGAGGTTTTAAGAGAAATCTGATGACTATTTTTAGTAAATTGACATAGTAAAATTCACACTAAAAGGTAACATTAAATTGATGTGTAAATGAGCCTAAAGGATAATAATCTGGTTATATGGTATTATTTTATATATTTTGAAATGGATACATAAATTTAATGAAGAGTATCTTAAAATTATTATTGTGTTTGAGAAACATTAAGATTTGAAAATATTATAAACAGTCTACAAACATCATGGAAATATCATTACTGAAAGATTTTTCTCATTGTATATGAAATTAGCATTTTTAAAAATTAATTATTTTATTTATTTACAATCCAAATATTGTTACCCTCCTGGTCCCACATCCCAGAATCTTCATGGTATACCCCCTTCTCTTTGTCCTCTGAGAGGGTGCTCCCCCCTCACTCCCAGTGCCTCATCCTCGCCCCATCCCTATAGACTCCCTACACCTCCTCTGACAACTTCCCCGACCCCCAGGTATCCCTGTTCCCTGGGACATCAAGTCTCTACAGGATAATGCACATTCTCTCCCACTGAGGCCAGACAGGTCAGTCCTGTGCTAAATCTGTGCTGGTGGCCACTGACCAGCCCATGTTTGCTCTTTATACTAAGGTTGGACATTAATAATAATAAAATGAACATTTTCATAATGTTTGATTTCAAAGGGTTTTTCCTATTTTGATATTTTTAAAATTTTTCTTACTGATTACATAAATTCTCTCATAGAAACAGGGATATCTTTTTTAAGTAAACTGATTATTAGACAATTTATACAGACATATAACACATCTTGAATACTCTCACTCTATGTATAATGTTTTTTAATATATTACTTAATGTTTCTCTAACATTTTTGTTTTTCTACTATGTTTAATTTCCAAAGATTATTTTGAATTATTTGAAACATAATTTAGTACTCAAGCATTAGAAGCAGGATCCGGAGTTATGGACAATATTCAATATGTTTTAATGATATTCTTAGGGTAGTAAAGGATATGAAAAGTTGAATGAAATATCTTGATGTATCATTCAATTCTTAAAATACTCAATATGGTTAGGATATTTAATACAAAATAGAAATTTCAAATAATAAAACATTTTAAGGAGAAAAAAAAAAGACTCATTTGAACACACCTTGGGAGGGTCTGGGTTGAGATGAGACCCCAGGAATCAGGTGAGGGACGGAAATGGCCACATGTTATCTGCTGACACATCACTGTCAGCTGAGGGTGCTCTTGAAGGTGGTGAGTCACAATGCAGCCAGGAGCTCAGTCTCCCAGTGAGAGGGTACTGGGCCTGGTGGGAATCCTGTGCAGGCATCTGTGGTGCAGTGTGTCACAAGGGCCATGAAGGAAAAGTCTGGAATTTTGTTTCTTAACGATCACTATCATGTGCCTACTTTAGACAGAAGAAGAGTATAAATTATGTTTCTACAGAGTCAGACAAAGGCAGTGTTTCCAAACACAATGACGTAACATACTGCGCATGCCTCTGTGGAAGTGATCGTACGTTTATAGACCCTGCTCAGCAGGCTCCGGTATGGTCCAGGGGCCCCGATGATGGTAGGCTACAAGCACGCTAAGACCAGATTCCACAGCTGCTGGATGCCAGTGCTGACTCTGCTCTTGTCGCTCACGTTCTTACCTACTCTGAACTCGTGTTTCATCTCCAGTTAAATGGGCATCCTAACAATCACAACAGGGTAGCTATGCACACTGTCCCTTTCCAGGAGCCATGATGCTTCTGTTAAACAAGAAAACACGGTTCAGACAGACTTTAGGGTCGCTTCCTTCATATACATTTCTCTTCGCAGTGGATAAGGATGACTTGCACCAATGTTCACACAGGACCCTTACTCTCCTCCCTTCGGAACAGGATCTAGCAGCCTGTGAGTTCCTACCCCTGTGCCTTTTTTGATGAGCTGAGCTCACATGTGTGGAGAGCCAGGAGTCAGCGACAGTGACACTGCTCAGGCCTAGAGTCCAGTGGTTCTGGGGCCTTCAGACTCACGGGAAACCAATGGGTTTCTCTTGGATGCCAGAGTCAATGATGGGCCAGCAGGTCCTCTGTAGATATCCTTGCCACCCAAGCAGAACCTCCACAGATCTCCACAGACCTCCCCCGACACAGGCAGGAGTCCCTGGCCCAGCCTCTCTCAGATGCCCTCATACAATGCCATATTCTATCTTATGCCCTCAGCAATCCTGTATATTTATATAAAAATTTTATATTAAAAACAGGCAATCTAAAATGCATCAATTGGAATAAAAAAAGGAGGAGAAGGTTGAAGAGCTTAGTTATTTTTACTGGTATGTTATTCAGTCCCACACACTGTCATATCAACGTACTCCTCTGTCTTCCGTCTAAACTCATCCATCACCATCATCAGTATCTCCGTGGTTTGTGATAGTCAGGATCGAAGCAGATCCTCGCGCACATGAGGCACATTGCTGTCGCTGCGTGTTAGCTCCCGGCCTCCTTTGACACAGGCCAGACTGCAGAGACTCCTTCTGAAGTTGGGGTCTTTAAAATTTTGAGCATTCTCTGTGTCCCTTGCACCGCAGGTGACACCCTCTCTGTGTCCCTGCCATACACTGATTACCCTCGGTAGCAGATACTCCCAAGAGCTCCAAGCTAACACTGCCGGCACTGATAGGAGTTGCCTATGTACAAGGAGCAACCCTCGAGGCTATCTGGCGCTCGCAGGATGTCTTTCTGAATTCCTAGGACTGAAATGCTTGATGCCACAGCTTAGATGGGCACCCTGCTCTCATAAGGACCTTTATGCCGTACATGCATAATGCAGCGTGAAGAGAGGAACCAAGGAAAAACGTTTTCCCAAATTATAACTTGCATCTTGGTAATGAGAAGCTATTAAAATGTATTTTAAAAAAACCCCTAAGCTGATGTGTTTCTTAGAATTCGGAGGTTCCCACTGCTCTGCTCTGCTCCCATTCTGTATGCACAGCAGAGATTCCTGCCAAGGCTATTACAGTGAGCAAACAATGTCCTCTCTGTCAGAGCCGAGAATGAATAGTATCACAAAATTCTCCTCCAGCGTACAGCCTGCACTTCCCCCAACCCTTGTGAGAACAGCCAGGGAGGGGAGGCCAGGAGCTGGCTCTTCCTTGCTGGCTTTCCAGAACGCCAAAGGTGGAATAATGCCAGCCACATACGATCTAATCAGAGAAAAGTAGACAAGGAGATTTTAAATCTAGTTGTGTATTGTTTCATCCCTGCGGATGTGAGTACACAGACCTTTTTTTTTTTTTTTTTTTTTGGTAGGGAAAAAGGAAGTGCTTTATCAGATAAAAATCTCAGGGCCCTTTGCTAAAAACTAAACAGCAAAAGAGGAACTTCATAGAAATGATGGAACGGTTTGTGTTCGGGTCCTAGGAGTTGAGTCCCGAGTGCTGAAGCTGACCATGGGCTCTACTGCTGCCTTTAAGCCTTGGTGCCAGCTAAGAATATGATTCACAAAGGGAGAGCCTGGAGCTATTCCCGTGGACGTGCAAGGCGAGGGTGGCCCACTCCACTAGGATTCTGAGGTCTTGCCTGTGTCTCTCCCTCAGCTCCTCTTTAGAAACGGTGTTAAGGACATTATTTTCCAAAATGAGACATTTATAAAGCATTTTGTATGAACCACCGAGAGTCTAACTTAGTGTGCATTTTCAGAAAAAAAAAACCCAGAGATTTCTTAATTTTTTTTTCTTGTTTGTTAAGTCTTGGTGCAAAGTGTAATGGTCCAGGACCACCTGTATGACTCGTATAGAACAGATCCTTTATTTGACCTCTAGTTAGAATCCCTCAACTATTTCATCATGAAGGAATGAGTGCTATTTTCAGCCTGAACACTAGGGCTCTCTTCCCTCCGTCTTTTCCCACACACTTGCTGACCAGTCCCATGACCTCTGGGGTGAGATGGTGTTCTTTATACATTTCATGAGGCTGCAGGCGGAAGCCACAGCCTCCCTTTCTTCTCTCTCCCCCTTTCACTCAGCCCTAGTCCGCGCCAGACTAGGGCCGTCCAATCTCGGTGCGGTCACACCGTCGTCTGAAACCACAAACCGTGTGCTCCCCTCCTTCCTATGCTGGCAATATTTACCCTGGAGAAACGGTTGTCCGGAAAAGTATGTCTAAGTTCTGAACTGTGTTGTGTTCTTATGCCGAGATTCTCTCTTCCTTCTTGGCCTGTAACCAGGAAGAAAGAAAGACAGCCTGGGGGCAGGGAACGCATGTGGATAGGCTGTGAAAGACACTTGCTGGCTTGCTGTAAAAAAAAAAAAAAAAAAAAAAAAAAAAAACGCTGGCCTGTGGGGCAGACACTGAGCTCCACAGCCCTTTAAAAAGAGGCCGCGCAGTTTTAACTCCTACACCCGTGAAAGTGCTGGTGGCACTCAAAGCATATACATATTTTTTCCTCGGAAATAACAGCCGTGTTATTATTGGATCAAATATAAATCAATTTGCTCGGTTTTCCTCAAAGTCTTTCCAGTTTGTGACAGATAAATCTGTAAATTACCATATTACAGTTACCTACGTTTGAGATAAAAACTCAGTATTTATATGGAAGGAACATTCCTGCTTCTGGCACGGTAAGCCATGACTCAATGGACACTTTGCCATAGAAAGGAGGCTGTAGTGGTGTGCTCTGACTATCAGGACCCACGGGCATGTGGATATAACCTGTTCTTGTTCCATCTTCACCCCACTGTGGAAATGAGAGAAGGCAACTGTAGGGGGACAAGCCCCTCATCTCTCCTGACTCATCAGCTCCCACATCTGGTCACTGGCCCAGCCCTTCTCCCACCTTGCATTATTCCTCTCCACCCTAGTTTACATCCTACAACAAATCTCATCTGTCCTGAATATTTAGTGTATTTAAAAAAAATATTTATATGTGTGTGAGCAAGTGTGTGCCTGTGTGTGTGCATGTCATGTGTGAGTACATGGCATGTGTGTGGGTGGGTGCTAGTGGAGGCTGGAAGAGTCTTAGAGCCTCCAGAGCTGGAGTTACAGGAACTTTGAGGCACCAGACTCAGTCTTCTAGAAGAGCAACAAGCACTCTTATTAAGAACCTGCCTCTCGCATGTGTAGAGGATTGCAAATTCGATCATCAATAGGAGGAGAGGACCTCAGCCCTGTGAAGGTTCTGTGCCCCAGTGTAGGGGAATGCCAGGGCCAATAAGTGGGAGAGGGTGGGGTGGCAGGCATGGGGAGGGGGGAGGCAACAGGGGTTTGTTCTTGTTGTTTTTGTTTGTTTCTTTGTTTTTTGGAGGGGAAACTGGGAAAGGAGAAATTTACAGGTAAATAAAGAAAATATCTAATAATAAAAAAAAAAGAATCTGTCTCTCTAGCCCCGGACACGCCGTTACACATGACGCCATGATGGGGTCGGTGATGGAGGGAGAAGAGCAGAGTGAACAATGAAGGCTGAGTTTATTCATATTCTAGTGAATATGAATAATGAATTATAGTTGCTGTCTAAGACCAGGACTTCTCAATTATTTTAGCAGACTGAGGTACAAATTTTATTATGTTTTGTTTTTTAACATTTAACCGTGAGCAGAATGTGAGCCACCCAGCTGTATATTTATGGCTGCTCTTTGGATGTATCATAATTTCTGAGTGTGGCTTTCTTCTGCTGCAGAATCAGATGTTGCATCCTATTAAGATACAACCATCTTTTCCCTGCCAGTTGTCATGTGAGAAAGGTTGCCTTTTGCTTGCAATGCATTCAGCTACATTGTTATTTTCTTATTTTAAAAACAAATCTAAAAATATCAGGAGACACACAATCATGGGTTGTCTTCCTCTATCCCAACTCCAGGTCTTTCTGTGTCAATCACACAAAGTGGGAGGGCCAGGCTTCGCTGGAGAAGCACTCCTGGGTAAATGAACTCCATTGTTCCACACTTTCATTCCCTTTCAAGTCAGGCCTCCTTCTAGGCTCCTGCATTTACATCTATTTAGATGTAAGTTCTAATCATAAACCTCTTGGCTTCTCTGTCAATGCCCAAGCTCAGAAAACTCTTAAATTAGTCAGAAAGATGAACAAGATTTAATCATCCAAGGCCAATGGTGTCACATCAGGTTTTTTGTTTTCTTTTTAATGTCAAATTCTATCAACACATATTAGAAACAGTATTTTGGGGCTGGGGATGCTGCGGTAGAGCACTTGTATGACATGTTTAAGGGTCTAAGTTTAGTCTTTGTATCACGCATACAGTCAAATAAAACCAACATTCATTTTCTATTCCTAGATGTGAGTGAAGAGCATGACTTAAAGTTGAGCAGTCTGGAGCAGTGTAGAACTCTGCCTTGTCAGAATAGCTAGAGCAGGAGGTTAGAATATTCCAGGGGGAAAAGGTAATTGAGGCAGTGTGCTGTTACTACAAAGGCAGACAGACATACTGATTGAATCGGGCAAAATTTACCACCCATCCAAGCAAACCCATATACTTATATTCCTTTATTTATACTGTCAATTGCCTTTTAACAGAGGTGTGAATATTACTCAGTAGAGAAAGAACAGTCACTTTAGGAAACAGGGCTGAATAGGTAGTAGCCACATATAGAAGAAGAGAGTGAACCCTGAACTCACACCATACTAAAGATAAGTTGAAATGAAAAAATATAAGAGGTGAAACCACAGAAACTATTTAAAAAAGGAAACAGATAAATCTCCATGAGCTCAGATCTGGCCAAGGAAGCTACTGATAGGATGCCAAGTACACAATCAATAAGATATAAAGTAAAAACATGTGACTTTTAGAAAACAGTATACATATTAAAGATGACATCCTAAAGAGAAGCAATGCAAACCACCTGAAAAAGGGATTGTAGCCTGAGTAAATAAACACCTCTTAAAACTCATTAAGATACCCAATCTGAATGAGCAAAGAGTCTGAGTACGCATTTCTCCAGAGGAGAAATAAAATAGCCATTAAGTGCACACGTGGCCAACGCCATCAGCAAAGAAGTGCAAGTAGAAACCGCAGCGAGATGCTACTTCACACCCTCCAGCTCAAACAGTAATGCGTGCCGGCAAGGAGTGAAGAACCCAAACTCGCAGACCCTCGGCTAAGAGTGCAAGATGACCATCAACCTTCCAAACAGTCTAGATGCTCTCAGGAAGTGCTAACCTTAGAGCTATCACGGGTCCACTCCTAAACACGTACACAGAGAAGCAACCACAGAAACTCCCCAAAGCACAGAGGTCCATAGAGCCATGATTCACAACAGCCAAACCCAGAAAGAACCCACGTGTCCATCAACTGGTGAACAGAAACTAAATGGCAAACACATACAGAGTACTAATCACATCCAGGGTGGGGTGTCACATTGACACAGGGTCAACATGGAGGTACTTTGAACACACGGTGAGGGAAAGAAGCTGGGGATTCTACATATAATGGGATCCCATTGACCAGAAATGTCCACAAATG
>NW_022196899.1:5487508-5516603 GCF_008632895.1 Mastomys coucha
AAAAAAAAAAAAAAAAGAAAAAAAGAAAGCTGTATGCATAGAGAAGGAGTGACTGCTTAGAGCTGGGGAAGGTGGGAGGTAGAGAAGGTAGTGAACGGTGAGGGAAGTGTTCTATGAAGCATGTGTATCTCACTCTATGCTAAATCCACGAACTGCATCGTTTAAGTGGATGGATTGTATGTCAAGCAAAGGATAGCTCAGTAAAGCTCTCACTAAAGAAAAAGGAATGGAGAGATGGCTCAGCGGTTAAGAGCACTGACTGCTCTTCTGAAGGTCCTGAGTTCAAGTCCCAGCAACCACATGGTGGCTCACAACCATCTGTAATGAGATCTGATGCCCTTCTCTGTTCTCTGGTGTGTCTGAAGACAACTATGGTGTACTTACATGTAACAATAAATAAATAAATCTTTAAGAAAAAGGAATGGGCAGCCGGAGGTGCGCACCTTTAATCCCAGCACTTGGGAGGTAGAGGCAGGTGGATTTCTGAGTTATAGGCCAGCCTGGTCTACAGAGTGAGTTCCAGGACAGCCAGGACTATACAGAGAAACCTTGTCTCAAAAAACCTAAAAAAAAGAAAGAAAAAAAGAAAAAGGAATATTCCCAAAGATGCAGACATTCTATTATTTTCCAGATCACTCTCAAAAAACCTGTGGCAAGCCCCAGGGTAACTCTGGCTGCATCACTAGAACACCAAGCTTCAGGGCACATTGCCATGACCCGTACAGACTGTCCTCAGTAGACTCCTCATGCTCTTAGTGGTCCTTTGGGGCTCCTTTCTGTGTGTGACTACCTGTACTTGTGTACCCTGCAAACGAAGACTGACTTAAACTAACCCCAATACTTTCCACTTAGTATCTCCTTCTATCTTGGGGGACTTCAGAGCTCCTGAATCCAGGTGTCTATTCATCTTTCTGCTCCTCTGCGTCGGCGACTACTGAGCCAATGGAGTGTGAGGCACCTGTTTCGGTGAAGGTTTCCTCAGGCCTGGCAATACATTCTGAATGTTGGTGAGTGATGCTCCCAGGAAGGTTCAAACAAGAAGGAGTTTGTGATATGTTTAAAGGGGGTTTGTGAAAGCTTGCTCTGTCTAAAGCCACCCAGGAGCAGTGGGAGTGGTGCCTGTGGTGTGAGATCTGCCTGGCCCAGCAGGAAGTCATCCCAGCGGTCAGACCTAGACAGTAGCGCCTCAGCCTCGAGAGATTACAGTTGAACAATCAAATCCCACCAGTACTGAGGAGACCTCCACTGTGGACAGGACCAGGTGGGTGTTAGTGGGGCGCATTTATACTAAATACTTCAATATCTAAGCCTAAATACTTCATGCTTTAATTACAACCGGGCCAGTTCTGGAGAAGGCAAGAGGATGTGTGTGAGAAAAAGTGGTGAGGAAAGAAGACAGGAGGAGACTTCCTGAGGTGACACTTAAGCTTTCTGTGCCCCTCCTCCCCGGCTCCCCCATCCCCGGGTAGTTCAAAGGCAGTTCTTCACCGCATGGGCTGGTCGAAGGTGGTACAGACCCCGACTTGCGTTGCCTTGTATACCATTCCTTATACAGAAAGCTAAAGGTCACAACAGCTTTTTATCAGTCGCATTATCCTGCCACATCAGCTCGTAACTAAAACGAAATGTACATTTCCTTCCAGTAGGCCTTGACTCAGCCCCATCTCGTTTTTCCTGAGCCATTTGCATAACACAGTTTCTGTGACAGTTCTGCTTTGGGGTACTCAGTTAAAGGTCAGGGTGTTCCCAATTCCTGCTCTGCCTGCCATTTGTTACGTAGCCATCTTTCCTTCAGCCATTTCACCCAGATGAAGCCGAATGTTGACTAAGGATTAGGATAAACCCCCAAGAGCCTTTCTCCAGGAAGATAGCAATTTAATAATCGGTTCCCCTGAGATAGGTCTACTAAGTCAGCTATTAATCCAGTTAATTATTCACATCCCCAATTTGTCAAAGTGATAAATGTCAGCAATTTGATAGACTTTTGGCTAAAAAAAAAAGTCCAGAAACTATTGCATAGTTTATGCAACTATAAACTATTGCATATTACTTCCCATTAGTTCACTGGCATTTTGTGATGGGTTTAAATTAACAATAAAACACAATCCCCCGAAAAGAACAGATACTTCTGTCCATTAAATCTGAACACTCAGCTCTGCTCAGCAATCAGCCCTAACTGTGTTCAGTGGCTCAGCGGTACAGCGGCAGCTACCGACAAAGCGACCCGGCTGCCAAGGACTGCAGGGTGGCCTCGCAGCCTGCTGGCATCTCCCTCACTAAGCTCTTCCTGTTCTGGGTCTCCCAGCTCTCCCACGTTTCTCTCCCCTCCCCCAGCCCCGAGCCACCGGCTTGGGGTTCCTGGCAGTTACTCTCACCCCATCAGCTGATGCTCTGGGGTCATTGTTCCTGCACTCCAACAGCTGAGATCTGTGACGTATGCAGAGTGGCAGGCCATTAAGAGGAGGGCTTTCTACGGTTTATTTTCCTTGTTGCCAATGAAAAAAATGGAAGAGGCAAGAAAGGATGGCTGAGAGAGGCAGTGCAGAGGCGGCCATGACTGGACAATGCCTCAGGGATGTCAGATTTTTTCTTTTTTAAATTATCAAAAAGATTATAAAGACAACTAGCAAAATACCTCCCTCTGGAAATCCTATTAAAGGATATGGCTTAAAAAATAATCTAAGAATAATATGCTGTTTTGAATTTTAAGGAGTTCTTAAACACATATTCTCATACCATCTACAGTTTCCAGAACCTAGGGAGGACATCTAACAATATAATACCAATGTTGAGTGATAAACAATAGGAATTCTATAAGCAAAGGCTTTCTATTTCTAAGCACATTACTTGCTTAGAATGAACAGTTTAATACTAGAAGAGAAGTCATGGGGTGAGAGACTGCACAACAGGAAGACAGTCTTCATGGCTGTTAAGGACAGACCAGGTTACAATACGTGAGTCGTTCCGTATTCCACGTAAATGTGAGCCGTTAGGACATTCCACAGCACGAGTCCATGGCAGCAGAACAGACGGCGAGCAGGTCAGACACCAGCATGAAAACACCAGTTTCAGAGCTTACATGCTGCTTCAGAGAACAGAAAATACATAAAATGATTCTGTTCATGACCAGTTTGTAAACTGGAAGCAAAAGAAATACTTAAGAACATTCTCAAGGTGAGCATGGTGTTAAATAACAGTGTACAGGAGGCTGAGGCAGGAGGATAGCGAGTTCAAGGCTAGTCTGGGCTACATCATGAGGCTTCACCCGTGACCCCAGCTTAAAAGGCTACACTCTGTTAAGTACTGCAAACACACATGCAATCAGAAACAAAAGCAATGGCAAACTCACTTTCGTTCATTCACTTCAACCATTTGTCAATGTTATTACTTTTCTTACAAATATGAAAATCCCTCATTTCCCAGTGCCTCCCACTTCACACACTATAGAAGCAGCTCTTTGCATGGAGGATTTTGCTGCTACTTATAGGCTTCTAAAAGCTAGCTTGGCTGTCTCACTGTGATGGGCAACTTACAGAAAGGCCATCTATGATAGACTGAAATAACAGTCCCAGGTCAACCCTCACATTGAGTTTTTTTTTTTCTGGCAAAATAGAATAACAACCAAATTCTTTCTCTTTTTATGATCACAACATTGGTGCCATGACTCGGATCTTGAGACTCTGCAGGTTTGCATCCCACCTCAGCTACCACAACAGATCCATGCTCCCTAGCCCAAGATCCGATAAGCCCTCATCCTTTTCCATCTCCATGGCCCCAGGGGAGAGTTCTTGAGCTCAGAGCTACGCCTGTGATGTCCTTGGGGATGGGAGACATTGTTTTTCAACTTTTTAAAAACTTTGTTTTAAAACTTTTGGGTAAGATCACCACCAACAGATTCCTGAATGTTCTGAGACCTGTGAGCTCCGATCTGATCAAACACTGATTATGTAGAAGGAAGCGTAGAGATGGCTTAGCACAGCCAAGGGGCAATTGGTTATAGCTTAATTGTTAAGTTAGTTAACTGTTAACTGTTGGTTGTTTACAAACTAATCAATGAACTGGCTATAGGACCCATTTCAAACAGCTTAAGTTCATTCAGTTCCTCTCATAAAACCCTGCAGTCCCAGTATGTTAGGCCCACAGAAGGCACCCTAATGTCTCAGAAACGTAGCAGATAAGAGTGTATACTCAGTTATACAGTCCAAACCCAAGCCTTCTTAAGATAGATTGTTTAACAACAACAGCCACCACCTCTCTCTGTCTCTGTCTGTCTGTCTGTCTGTCTGTCTGTCTGTCTCTCTCTGTCACAAGTGTGCGTGTCACTTACATACACACACACACACACACACACACACACACACACACTTCCTTTCACGGAACAATAAGATGACCTAAGTTGAACTTGGCAATGCTGAGACATTCAGTAAGATGTCATGCTCAGTATCTCTGAGGAAGAAAAGGAAATTCATCTGAAGGTAAATAATGCATGACCTAATGTGTGCCTCAGCACCTCAACAGAACCACGCAATAAACAGAGCTCTGGCTGTATCATGACATGTCATGTTTAGAAGAACTGAAGAGGAAGCTGTACCTCTGCAGGGTGGTACACTCACCTTGCTAAACTGTATAAGCTGAGTATACACTCTTATCTGCTACGTTTCTGAGACATTAGGGGGTTGAAGACATTAGTGTGTGGCTATGTAAAAGTATACACACACAAACACATGCACACACACATGCATGTACACACACATGCACACATGCATACACACATGCATACACGATACACACATGCATACACACATACACACATGCATGCACGCACACGCACATGCATGCACGCACACGCACACACAATGCACACACATGCATGCACACACACATGCACACATGCATACATGCATACACACATGCATACACACATACACACATGCATGCACGCACACGCACACACAATGCACACACATATACACGCATGCACACACACATACATACATGCATAACACACGCACACACACACATGCACATGCACACACATGCGCGCACACACACACACACACATGCACACGCACATGCACACACCATAGAAGAACCCAATCCAGCACTGAGGTTTTGTTGCCTGACAACCTTTCTTGGAGCCACCGCGGCAGCATGCCTTGCTAAGACCTGAACTTTAACGCCAGCATTGTGAGGTGACACAGCTATTGCTGCCATTCAAACTACACATTCCATGCCACTTTGTTGTGGAAGTCCTGGGAAACCATCAGAATCAGTGCATGGAAAAACCAGCCACATTTCCTACTACCCCATCCTATCTCTGAGGCAGAGAAGAGGGTAAGACAGGTGATGCTCAGAGCATTCAGTTCTCACAGCAATGTGCACAGAGCAACCTAGCCACTGCCATTTCTTAGTTATAGAAATTCAAAGGAACATAGACGTTACAGGTAGGTTCACATCAGTTACTATACCATTTCAAGGATGGAGTTTGCACGTTTTTAAAAATAAGATTTATTTTTATTTTATGTAGATTGGTGTTTGGCCTTCATGCATGTCTGTATGAGGGTTCTGGATCCTCTGGAACAGGAGTCACAGAGTGTTGTTAGTTGCCACGTCAGTGTTAGGAATTGAACCTGGATCCTCTGGAATAGCAGCTAGTGTTCTTAACTGCTGAACCATCTTTCCAACCCCTGGAGCTTGCTTTTTTTTTTTTTTTTTTTTTTTTTTTTTTTTTTTTTTTTTTTTTTTTAAATGTAATTTTTAGGAATAGCTTGCAGGACTAATTAACAACCTTAGAGGAATGAAAGAGAAAATTCCATAATCGTCACTATGAGGCAGTTGTGAAAGGCTGGCTGGAATCTTTGAGAATTGCTTTTGCTTCACAAGTACATATGGTATTAAGGTGGCCACCTTGGATCACTGTTTGTTTTGGCACCAGGACTTAACCCAGGCCTTGCACGTGGTAGGTGAGTGCTCACTTATTTTCTTTGCTTCCTTTCAGTTAGTTCCTGTTCTGTTTCATTTCATAAAAGTCACATAGGGTTCATGCTTTGGTGGCTACCTGGATTTCAGACATTTTCTTCATCTTCAGTGTGTAATGGTATTTGTGTTCTAACCTTCAAGACTGTGCCCATTTCAGAGTAAGCTTTAGATAATGTTAGAGCTGAGAGCAAACTCAGCTCAATTTTGAGTAGTAGTGATAAGGAAACTGAGGCCCAGCCAGGATCCTATAATGTTTTAGGATTAGATCTCCACGTTTCATGACCTCTGGTGGTGAGGAGGACTTGTTCTGTAGTCAGATGAAACCCTCACCCAAAGTCTGCTATCATGCTGCACTCAGACCAGCTGGGCCCAAATGCCCACTTCAATGGGGCGTGGCTCCAAGATGCCCACTTCAATGGGGCGTGGCTCCAAGATGGGTCGCTTCTGGAGGCTGGCACTAATGATGTGTTGTTGCTTTATTGTATTGTAAATTTTTTAAAAAAATTTTACTTAACATCTAAAACACATTTCTTCTATTATATCAGTCGAGATAATGACTATCACATATAAACCTAGCTTTATTTCCTTACTTTTTTGGTGATGCTTTAAATGACAAGTGAAATTGTGCTACTACATGCAGTCCTTGGCTTGGCTACTCCACCAAAGATGGAGTCTCCATCCGCCCAACTGACCATGGAAGAGGGACCAGCAATCAGAAGGCAGAGAAATGTGATCTCTGTGAGTTTGAGGGCACCTTGGTCTATATAGTGAATTCCAGGACTGTCAGGGGCATAGAGTGAAACCTTGGCTCAAATAAAATAAAATAAAATAAAAAAGACAAAAAGACAAAAATAAAAATAAAAAAGAAGTGAAAGTGCTATAGAGAGTTTGATTTAAAAAGCGATCCAAAAACCATCGCTGCTGATGGCTGCAAGCAATATGCTCACACAGGACATTTCAGGAAGTCCAATCCGGCCTCAGACAAAGTACTCAGGAAGAGTACATATGTGTTACTTTAAAATACATTAGGAATGTGATCACTATTTAAAACTCCTCGCTCCCTATGCCCCACTAGAAGCACTCTTTGGACCTGCTGTCTTCTGCCCAGTTACATGTGGTAATGAAGTCTCGGCTCCCACCGCTTCTCTTCCCATTCTCCAGTGGGTAGACTGTCTGATAGTGTAAGAGTGTCAGAGGGATATACAAATACTGAAAGCTAGTCGATTCTATTCACCAAAAATCCAGAAAACTAAACAGTATGTTACTTTTACCTCTATAAACTGTTAATGGTAAATACATCTGATTTCCTCTTTCAAAAAAAAAAAAACAGCCTGATAAATAAGTGGACTAAAGACCTGAACAGGTCATTTACAGAAAGAAAAAAAAAAATCTAACAAACCTATGTATTTTAAAAAGTTTTGAACTTGTTTGGACTCCAGAGGATGACATAGCTGCCGTTTAGCATGTAAAATGGAAACGGCGAAGAACGATTTCAACCTGCCAACATGTAGAAAGGTGTCACCCAGGATGAGAAAGGGACGAAAGCATCCCTCTGTCTAAGAGCAAGAACACAGCAGCTTTCTCCCGCAAACAACATTCAGTTTTCCTTTTGGTCTGCGTGAACAGGTGTTACTATGGCAACTGTTGTCATTAAGAAGTAGCAAAAGTAAGAAAAACTAAATAAGACCACTACAGAAAGGTACATTGTAGCAAAACGAACCTCAGACTCAGAGCACTGAGGGACTTGATGTGCCGTTTCATCAGGCCTTTTATGTTGTTTGAAGGGGTCGCTGCTAGTGGAGAGCCCACTGGCTCGGGAGCAGGGTCCTTGGAGGGAGTATAGCGAGGAACTAGACAGTCAGGGGAAACGGTGCCCCTCAGTTTGCTTTAGTCCTCTACTCCAGATAGTGCAGTTCATCTCTGTGATGACACTGGTGGAACGGGGAAGGATATTATGCCGTATATTACACCACAGCCTCTGTCTTAGATGTAGTATATTATCAAGAAGCTGGGGGTTAAATGGGGAGTCCTCCCTTAGAGTTAGAGGAGAAACATGGCTGTGTGGACCGCAAACTTGTGGACTCTAGAACTATGAGTAGGTAACAATTAGGAAAACAACGACTAGGGCTGGTGAGATGGCTCAGCGGGTAAGAGGACTGACGGCTCTTCTGAAGGTCCTGAGTTCAAATTCCAGCAACCACATGGTGGCTCAAACCACCCGTAAGGAGATCTGACAAAAAAACCAAAATCCTTCCCTAATAAAAGAATACGCCCAGGAAAACGACGACTATTTGTGTGTTTGTGTATGTGTGCATGGTATGTGGTCAAGTGAGTCTCTGTGTTCATATGTGCCAGGGTGTGCTCCTGTATATGACTGCGAGAGACCAGTGGGTGATGGGAGCCGCCTTCCTCCTTATGAGTATGAGAGGCCAGAGAGTGATGGGAGCCGCCTTCCTCCTTATGAGTATGAGAGGCCAGAGAGTGATGGGAGCCATCTTCCTCCTTTCTTGGGCTTTCCACCCTAACTTTTGAGACACGTTCTCTTCATTGGACCTGGAGCTCACAGGAAGGCTAGCCTTGTTAGCCAGCAAGCTCGGAGCTCTGCCTGTCTCCTCTCTGCCATCCTGTCTTCAACGCTGCTGCCCAGCTCTTCATGGGTGCTGAGGATCCAGACTCAGGCCCTCCTGTTTCACCTAGCCAGCCATCTCCCCAGCTGTCACCAACTATTTCTTAGGAAGTGTGGACAATATTTCTAGACCAGGCACTAACATTTCAGATGGAACACTAGAAAATTCCTTGAAGCCTGGCTAGGAACGAAACTTTGATTTCTTTGGAGCTTTCTCTATTGTTTATGATAGCATCCACTAAACTTAGCATCATGAATGAAAAAAAAAAGAATTACTATTCCTGAAAATAAATACTAGTTTATAAGTGTATGCGGGTGGTCTACTCAAAGGACATATTCCATTCCCATTATTTATCAGCTTGCTAAGCGAATGGCTGTCCTCTCCGTAGATCAGTAACATATGTGAGAATACTAGATAATTTCTGTGATTCGGAGTTAAGACAGCTGACAGAAGATTCTGGGGGGGTTAATATGAAAGGTATAAGCTAGGGAAAAATTTGTATGGTACCAAGGACCTTCATCTGAGCCCACACGGGCGTCAGGATGCCAGTGAGGGATGGCAGCTGTGAATTCTGGGCTCTGCTTTCCTTTCCTAAGGAGGTGGAGTATTATTCCTCCAACGGGTTGGAGTGAGGCCCGCATGGAGATAAAGTGTGCATTTGTCAGTTGTCTGTGACGAGCACCCAAGAGGAACAACTGAAAGGAGAAAGGCTTATTTTGTGTCTGGTTTCAGACGGCCGCGGCTAGCGGGCCCCATCCTTCCGGGTCTGAGGTGAGGCAGAGCATCATGGATGTGACAGCCTATGGAAGAGGAGGCTGCTTGATGCAAGGCAGCCAGAAAGCAGAGAGCTAGTCAGCATGGGGCCAAGGACAACGTATCTTTCTAGGGTACATTCCCCATAGCCTGCTTCCTCAAGGTTGGCTCTAACTCCCACGGCTCACTACCTTGTAATAATGCCATCAAGCTATGAATCCATGGATAGGCTACTGATGAGGCCAGAGAGCTTTGTGGTCCAATCACTTCCCAGAAGTCCCCCCTCTGAACACTGCTGTTTTGAGGACGCAGCGTTCACATGGGACTCCAAGGAGCAGCTCGCGTCATTTGCGTCCCCAAACTGTTTCCGAGCGAGCGCATGAAGTTTTTTTTTTCCACCAACTGTCAAGCGGTAGGCATATAACAACAGCTCAGGCTGCCTGCAGTACCTGGCTCATGCTTTTGATAACTAAATAAGCAGGGTATGAAATGTTTCGCGTGATGATTTTGGCGAAATGTCTTTCTTCCTTACTTGGAGCCGCTTATCTGGTCTGGATGTACTTTCCTTTTGTGAGTTCCCTTTAAGTTTCTATTTTCAGGCTGGAAGGTTTTTATCGAGCATGGTGGGGGTAGGCGTATAGAAAAAGATGCGGTGATGGACAGGCAGAAGGAAAGAAGGTCAAGAGAGCAGTGTGCACAGAGGCGAGGTGGTGGGAGAGAGATGGGAGATTGCTCTGTGATGATAGAAACAGATATAGAATTCTGCTGCCACAAACTAAGAAGTCTCTGAGGCTATCAGCAGTTGGAAGGGCAAAGAAAGATTCCTCCCCCAGAGGTTACAGGAGAAACGCGACTGTGTAGCACCCTGACTGCAGACTGGGCCTCCAGAGCTATGGGAAGGTAAGTATTACTCTAGACCACTAGGCTTTCGGTTCTTTGCCCCAACAGTCACGAGAAAGGAACGTGGTGTCTAAAGCCTGGAGTCTTGGTACCCTACACAGAAATTTCTAGATCCTGGTTTAGTCCAAAGGATCCCTCTTAGGACCTTCCTGTCCCATCATCCCTTAGCTATGGCATCTGCTCACATCCCAAGGCCTACGATGTGTCCTATCGTCACACATTTGAGCACTCTGGTCCTTCTCCCCTCTCTTCAAGCCTTCCTGATGCTTCGGTAGTCTCTAGTGCTAATCTGTGTAGGAGCTGCTTCTACAGCACGGCCCGAAGTCTCCAGATTTAAGTTACTGTGCCTTCCTATGCACAGTGCTGTAAGAGCATTCTGACATTATTCTATCTTGTGCACACCTATCTCTATCCTTGGAAGGGGGAGTCACCCTTTCAAATTTTAGACACAGCATGTCCCCAGGGAAGTAAAAATACAAAATCTGTAAGCCGTCTATTGCAGACTTCATTATGTTAAAAGCACTTCATGTGATGAGGTAGTACAAATGACTGGGGCATAGAATTGGTGGTGGCTGAAAAGTCCTTCCCTGCATACTGACTTTGTGGTTTATTATCATTCAATGATACACAGGGATGTTTTAATCAGCCACAAAGGGAAACTTCAGACTTTACCATTAGATTCAGCACACCTTCACGGCTTTAACCATCACAGACACATGTTCAGAAGGGGCTGTCTTGCTTGTTCCATGGAAACAGAAAGTAATCAAAGGGAAATAAAGGCAGGTGGGAGGAGGGGATACTGGATTGTGGGTGACATGGGAGGATGGCAAGGGCAGTGAAGGCTACTTTTCTATTCATGAGAATGCTCTAAAACTGACTGAGATGACGTATGACTCAGCTATACTGACACCTCTGTGCTGGACAGAAATGGGTGTACTATATGCCATGAGAATGCTATCTCCATAACTCGCTTTTTAACAAATGTTGTCTCAGAGGGGATGGAGGACACCAGGGGAACATGGTTCCCTGAATCAACTGAGCCAGGTGCATAATGTACTGTCCCCCGCTGAGCTCAATAGGACTCCGGAGGCAGCAGCCCTGCTCGGCCCATCGGGTGTCAAGGACCAGAGACAGCTCCAGAGTTCAAAGACAGAACTGGTAGCCCAGAATTCAAAAGGAACTGAACCCTTTAATCCACTTTCCTGCCTGGAGCCCTCGCTTGCAGGGGCCCTAACCCGCTTATCTTCACAGAAACTCGACTTCCCCAGTTCGTGAATCACCCACGGAAGAAGTGAAACTGCGGGTCGGTTTCCTTCAGCATAAGAGCTCACAGAGACTGAAGCAGCAAGCACAGAGCCTACAATGGGTCTGCATCAGATCCTCTGTGTATATAATATAGCTATTAGTTTAGCATTTTTTATGGGACTTCTAACTATGAGAATGAGTGGATCTCTTGCTCTATGGCCTACTCTTGGGACCCTTCTTCCTCTTGGGTTGCCATGTCCAACTTCAGTGTGAACGTTTTGCTTAATCTTATTATTTTATTTTGTCGTGTCTGGTTGTTATCTCTTAGAAGCCTGTTCTTCTCTAAGGAGAGAAACAAAGGGAGGGGATCTGGAAGGGAGGAGAGGAACAGAAGGAGGGAAAGGATACTCGGGATAGAGTGCCTGAGAAAAGAATCTATTTTCAATTGAGAAAGACGGGTGTCTTGGTGAGTTTCTATTGAGGTGATGAAACGCCATGACCAAAAGCTAGTAGGGGAGAAAAGTGTTTATTTGGCTTGTACTTCTGTAGCACTATTCATCATCAAAAGAAGTCCAGACAGGAATTCAAACAGAGCAGGAACCTGGAGGCAGGAGTTGATTCAGAGAACTGACTTTCTCCGTATGGCTTGCTCAACTTGCTTTCTTATAGTATCTAGTACCACCAGCCCAGGGATGGCAATACCCACAACGGGCTGGGTCCTCCCCTATCAATCACTAGTTAAGAATATGCCATACGGGCATGCCTACAACCCGATCTTATGAAGGCATTTTTTTAATTGGGTTTCCCTCCTCTCAGATGACTTAGCTTGTGTCAAGTTGACATAAAACCATCTGGCACAATAGTTTATTAAGTTCTTCCCAGTTTACAAAAATGTTGTCACAAACATTACCCTTAATGTTTGTAGCACCCTAAAGAAAAGCTGATATGTCAGGCTTACTCACCCTGCCCAGGTGGAAGAGAAAAAGTAAACAACACTTATGTCCTTGGTTTACAATATCCCTATTTTCTCTTCTTTCTCTGTTGTTGCAGAGACCCTGGCTTCAGCCCACTGAGGTCTAGTAAAGAACTAAAAACCCCATTTGGTTCAAGAGAGCCAAGAAGAGAACCCCTACAATCTAGACAGTGGAGACCCCATGATCTCTGGCTAAGCCAAGACAATCATATCTCTCAAGGTCCCATGATATAGAAGTCTGCAAGAAACCTTCTAAACAAATGGGACAATGCAAGTCTAAAATAGATAACCCAGCCCTATTCATTAAGTATCTTGTATTCACCACGTACCTTGTGACTCTTGTCATAGCTTCCCAGTGAGATTTTCAGGGAAGGAGCTGATGGCTGACATACTTTGTTCACCCACAACTTTCTTATCACCCCAAGCATCACTAACAGACACAGTAGTCCATACCGAAGCAGTCAGCAAAGAATGACCAATCGCTTTATCCAGGATGAGCTTTTATCTTACGGTCTCACAGTATTGAAGACTGTCTTATTCTGTTTCTTTGGGTGACATCATTGGGTATGATTCACTGGGAGGAATTGACAAAGTCTGTAGGTTATCTCATGACTCACCATTATCTCTCTTTGAAGCTCCTTGTCAAAGACTGAGATCTTGAGCAAACACAAGGCAGCCCTTATTTAAACAGAAGCAGTGCCTTTGCGTCAGTAGGGCTGGCCTTGGGAATGTACCTACACTGTATCCTCCCTCATCAAAACATGCCACTCAGTCTGCCTGGACTGTCGCATACCACACACTGCAATTGTGATGTCTACCTCACAGTTAACTCTCTTCCAATACCATAACAAGCATCATTTTTGTTAGGGAAAAGGAGAAAAGTAATCTCCCGCTGCAACATGTGCTTAGAATGATGATACATTCCAAAAATCATGGGCTCTTCGCTATTGAAATCTGAGGATCAGTCACTGAGTTCAGTGTATAATTGGAATGCTTCTAGCTCCATGTCATTAGCCAAGATAAATTACAGAAAGAACTATGCAAATATACAAAGATATTCTCAGAGATCAGCATGCTAGCATACAGTAACACAGCAGCAACAAAACCTGCTCCAAGAAGCTCTCACTTGTGCTACAGCTGGCGGTTCTGGATAAGGGGGCCACTCCCCAGCTCCTTTGACAACCTTGGCTTTTTTTTTTTTTTTTTTTTTTTAACCACACAGTCACTCCCCTGCATATACCCCTGCTGATACAACTTTGCCTAAACTATTTCTCTTCAAACATGCCCCTACCTTTGTGGGTAAGGTTCACTCTTTTCCTCTGTCTTTAAGTTCTATGCAGTTTCATGGGAAGCAAAATGTCCTATTACCTGTTCTGCAAAGGGAGTGAATTATTCTGCCCCCCCCACCCTCGTTTCATGCCCATAAATCCATCTCTTCATTTAGGTGAAGTGCTCCAAGGAACTGCCTGGGGCGCGGGTTTCTTTTTCTAGAGTGGGGCGACCTTCTGGGAATGCATCTTTTCTATTCTCTGGGTCATAATCTGAGCTGCTTTTCTGGGATCGGGAGAGGACTGTGCAAGCTGCTGCGACTTGTGCTTCAAACTGGGGTTCCAAATTAGAAGAGATAAAACCTGGCCTCCATCTTAGCCTTGCTGGTGGTGGGTAATGTTTGACCTCCCCTGCCCGTGCATTCTATCTATCTCTTAATGTTTCTCAGAGAGCAGGGAAGAGTCCTAGCAGTGTCCGGAGCTATTAGTCCTCTCTATATGAACATGCATACTGACTAGACAGTTTTAAAAAGTGGTGTGAAACTGCGACTTATGTTCCTGCCTGGATAATGTGTCGGGCTGTATGTTGACAGTCTCTGACAATGTGAATGGAAACTCAGATGAGTTCAATCAGTAACATTCCAGCCAGGAATATACAGAAAAGACTGAAAGTAAAGCAAAACACAACTATTAACAGTTGTGATCCTGGCTAATGGTTATGACTTTATTTCTTGTGTTACTTTCAGCAGGGTGGCTGAGTATAAATTAATATACGCCACACTGTGATCTTGTGCAGTAAATCTAATTGCACACTGAGCTGGAGGAGAGAGTAGAAGGTAAGGCACACTCTGATTTTTTTTTTTTTCATCAAAACCTGCAAGATTTCATTTCAAGAAGACATCATTATTAAAAAGACAGCACATGTAAGAGTTAATTTTGTGTGACACATATCCTGATCTAACATCCTCCGGAGATCCATTAAACGCCAAGTTTTCATTTACCTATCTCTTAGACCTTTGTAATAATTTTATACTCATTCATCTATGTATAAGAGCTTTTAACATAAAGAGAGAAATGGTTGAGTCATCTAAGTGTATATAATTTTGAATAATCCTCCATGAAAAAAACAAGAAGGAATTATGAGTACACATAACTAGTGTTTGGAAGTCATCAGATAAGCCTCTTGCTTCAGCTGTGGCATCATAGCTCCACAAATGTAGTAGGCATTTGCTGGATGGTAGCTGGAAGTCAGTACTAGCACAGAACTGGTGTGCAGTAAGTACCACACGGTCCCACCGCTGGGAAGGACTCCCAGGTCAGCATCAGCCAATGCTTGGGACGGGACAAGCCTTCCCCTTGATCCTCAGGCTCCCAACCCTTTAAAAAGACAAAGCACACACTGTCACACACTTACATACAAATGGGTAAACTGAGGCTCGGGGGTCCGCCAATGCTCTGCAGCCTGTTGGAGAGAGAGCCAGCTTTCAGCAGCTTGTTATTCATCTGGAGATTGGTGTGTTGTGACCCAGCAATGACTGTGTAACAAACCACATGTTGGAACTTGGGACACAGAAGGGCATGACTGACCATACTGAACATGGTACTATGTCATCAGCATGCCTACAATAGTCTATATTCATTTTAAATTTTATTTGTGTATGAGCAATAAACTGCAAATTACCCCCTTCCCCCCCAAAACCTAAGAAAAGCTGTCTTAAAATTAATGAGGCTTAATCTTTCACTTTAAAATCTATGTACATAGTTCATTGTCCTTCCTCAATGCTCAAAACAGAATGATGGTGTTTCAATTAAAACTGAGAATCCAAATTAAACATGCCCTTTGGCATTTTGCAATATAGCATTTAGTCTTCTAGCAAATGGATGAGAATTGAATCACAGAAACTAGTTTACTTCAAGTCCCCAAATGCCATAATTTATCTGGTGAAACAAACTTAGATTTTAAATGCCCATGGGCAGGGCTAGGAAACTCGCTGGGAAGATGCTGAAATTACACTGTAAGCTTTATGTTATCTAAGATGACAAGAATCTAAGGCCAGTGCCTTACTGCAGTTCTCGGGTCAGAATTGTAATGTGAGGTCACTCTTTTACAGGTTTAGCCATCTCTAAGTGTCAAACCATGGAGTGAGTGGGTCAGTGCTCAGTCACAAAACCAAAGGAAGAAGTGCCCACAGTGCAGGCTGCCATCAAACTCACTTTTCTTCAGCCTCGGGCTCACGAGCGCTGGGATTGCAGTGTGTATCAATAAGACAGTCTCCCACATTGCTTTGTATCTGTCTTTGTGAATAGGCTACTTGCAATATAGTAAATACAGTGAATGTAAATCAGACTTCCCCTCCAGGTGGGAACCAAGCAACAGGAAAGGAGGTATCCTATCGAGAAACCCATAAACCAAAGAAGAGACAAAAGTAGGTGTGCGAGGCAGCCAGCCAAGGCCAAGATTGTTTTCCTCCCTGCCGACAGGCTGGGGTGACCTTGTAGTTTGTGTGTGCAGGAGAAATGAGCATTTACCGCAGCGGAGTCCCTGTTAGATGCAATAAGAGGAAATAGAAAAATGAGCCCTCAGAGAGTCTAGTTTATATAAATCACCATCTGGTGTCCGTTGCAAAGCACTTAAACTTTAGAAGACACAGAGTTCTAAACTGGCGCATGAATTACTACAGAGGCTGCACCGGCTGCATTTGCTGCTGCTGCTGGGTTAATTAGAACTCTAAATCTTATGCTCAAGGCTCCCATAGTCATCAGCTATTTACATGTATGAGATTTTGGCAGCATACAGAAAAAAAAAAAGTTGAAAAAAAGTGAGGAGGGCATTAAAAGGGAGCATTTTCGAGTCTGACAGGAGGAGCAGCAGACGCCTTCCCTCACTAGAGAGACGAGCAGACGTGGTACACCTGGAGAGAAATCCTACCAGCCTGTAAAGTTACACAGCTTTCCAGGAAACAGAGAGAGGAGTGGACAACAGACTCTCGTGAAGTCTAACACTGCATCTGACCGCGGACAGAAGCATCTGCTGCTTGTCCACTCTGTCTCCTGTTATTTGATGCTGTCCTTGCGTGCCTTCCGATGATGTGACAAAACACGCTCACCACAAGCAACTTGGAGAGGAGAGGATTCATTTGGCTTACGCTTCCTCCGTCACAACCCAGCATTGAGGAAAGTCGGGGCAGGATCTCAAAGCAGGAACCTGGAGGCAGGAACTGATGCAGAGCCTCTGGAGGCCGAAGCTTACAGGAACTGATGCAGAGCCTACGGAGGCCGAAGCTTACAGGAACTGATGCAGAGCCTACGGAGGCCGATGCTTGCAGGTTCGCTCCCTGTGGTTTGTCCAGTCTGATTTTTGAGACAACCCAAAGTCACCCACCCAGGGGTGGCACAACCCACAGTGGGTTGTGTCCTCCAATATCATCATTAATCAAGAAAATGTCTCACAGACTTGCTTACAGGCCAGTCTGTTTGGAAGCATTTTCTCAGCTGATATCCCCTTGTCCCAGAGGACTAGATCTTGTAGCAAGTTGACAAAAGCCTAACCAGGACGTACGTCATAAGTTCTTCACCAGGTTTCAAAAATTGTCCCTGCATGTAAACTATTGTGTGGTTTTATATCTCTAGTCACCTCCTTGTGCTGAAGCAGGCAGTTCCTAATTTTTGAAAAATAAACTTCTGTGAGTGATTCTAGCCATTTTTCTTCATGACACCAAATCGCGATCTCATGTGTAGAACATTTAACATCTCAGAGAAACACTATTTACCAATCAAGACCAAGAGGGCTCATCTACCTGTCACTCACTGTAGCATCTGTAGGTGGCAGAGGTGTTGTATAATTAGCTAAGCCTCCAACATGATGACAAACTCAAGCAGTCACCTCTCGTTGCTGTTCCGTCCCAGAGCCTGCTGTATGGCAGGCCCCTCTTGCAGGAATCTTCCCTCTCTCTACACCATACCTTTTTTATGAAATAAGCAGTGCGTCCCACTGGAAGCATGCACACCAGTTAAGTGCCTGCTCTTACCCTGCTCTACCCGTTGCGTCAAACTGCCTACCTCTGACAAAGCTTATGGGGACAGGGCCTAGTGATGCACACCTATAATCCCAGCTACTGAAGAGGCTGAGGCTGAGGATCACAAGGTCAAGGTCGCCTGGGATTCAGCTCAGCCTGCAACCTTTAGTTCTTGTTTAAAAAACAAACCAAAACAAAAACCAACCTAGTTGCAGTGGTGTACACCTTAAATCCCAGTACTGGAGAGACAGGGGGGAGGATCGCTGAGTCTGAGGCCAGCCTGAAGCTCCAGGACAGCCAGGTTTACACAGATAGACTCTGTCTCAAACAAAACAAAACAAAACAACAACCTGTCCGAGATGCCCAAATGGCTGGCAGCTGAGATAGCAGGCCTCCATGGTCACCTGTGTATAAACAGTGAGTGACTTGGTGACTGGCTGGCGAACACTACAGGGGGCATCTGGGAAAAGGGCATCGAATCTATACATTATCTTAACATTTGCAAACACTTGCTTCTTTCTTTAAGCATTTCAGCAATTTTCAAGTCTGATGGTGGATGACATCTTTCTCTACGTTGGAATGTAAAATTATCCTTAATTTGACAGTAATTGAGCTATACTTTTTCTTTACATGTCTGATCAAAATATATCTTTGACAGTCTACAGATAATTAAAACTTCGGGAAGTATTCGGGAAAGCTTACAGATGTATTATATTATCCCTAACCGAAGGAAAAAATTAATCTTTATGACCATTGCTCGGCATTGGACCCGTTATTGTTCAGATTATTTTGTTACACAAAGACGAATGCCTTTGCTGGAAGAATCAGAGTTAATGTAAGGCCTCAGCTCTACATATCTGTGCTGTCAACATGTCTGCTGTTAGTGAGAAACAAAGACACCTCCTGCCTAAGATTCAAATGGAGACTGAAATTAAGGCACTATGAAAAACATTTGCTGGATGAAACAAATGCCAAGATCAAAGCTGCTAAGGCCCTGAGTGGGTATTAATTACCCACTAATCCCCTTGTGCTTCGAGCTTATTTCTATGCTATTCCTCTGGGCTCTTTACCAGCTATCAGAGAATAGTTTAAATTCATAAAAAGAGTAAGCAGAGCTAATAATACCATGAGCTTTACAATAATATTCACATAATACTGATGAGGATCAAAATGCATTTGTTATCTGACTGTGTTCCTTGGAGGGACAAGAAAAATAATAATGTCTGTTAAGGGTTTTAACTCCTTACCCTCACTCAGCCAAGGAGGCCTTGCATTAAACTCCATTTCAAAGCATTAAACAGATAGTTTTAAAGTATTACCTTGACCAATCAGATAGCCACATCCCCCCCCCCCCAGATGTTCAAGTAAGGAAATGATAGATATTCTACCTTCTACCAGTTCCAAATTCTTACCTCAGAAGCCATGGCTACAACTCAGCAACGGACCTCTCTCTCACAGCAGAGATGTATCAATGACTATTATCCGACACACCTTCTCAAGGGTAATTTTGGGCTGTCTCTGAGTACACTGGAATGGGGAGCACTGGCTCATTAGAGGTCCAGGCCAGTGTCCAATGTCCTCAAGCAGATTATGCATTTAGGATCAACAGACGGGCATTCCTAACAGATTGGCTGCAAGCAGAGAAAAGGACGACACACGCTGACACATGGTACTCGAGGCGGCACGCTGACACATGGTACTCGTGTGTTCTTAGCAGGGCTAGGAAACAAGTCACCGTAGGAGTTGACTTTCAGTGGAAAGTAAACGCAAAAGCACTTGGTAGATGCCAGTGTTGAGGACATGGGGTATGGAGGTAGAGGAATTTGATGGGTATCTATAATTTAAGAATCAAGATCTCAGGTAAATAATTAAAAGATTCAGTGAGATTGGGAAATTCATCACGTTTCTGTAAAATGCCATGATGTAAATATTTCAGGTGTTATAACCCACTCATTCTTCCACAGCTCTAACTTGGTCACCACAGGCCCAAGACGTGAAACACAGCTGAAGGAGGAGGACATGCTGTCCCAATAAAACTTTATTTATAGATAATAAGTCCCCAAATGAATTGCTGTCAATCTGGAATTATTTGACAAGTGAAAATCTGGGATGGATAGGGTGATCTACAGAGAACATACTTTTTTGGGGGGGTGGGGGGAAGTTTCGAGACAGGGTTTCTCTGTAGCCCTGGCTGTCCTGGAACTCACTCTGTAGACCAGGCTGGCCTCGAACTCAGAAATCCACCTGCCTCTGCCTCCCAAGTGCTAGGATTAAAGGTGTGCACCACCACCGCCGCCTCTGCCTCCCAAGTGCTGGGATTAAAGGCGTGCACCACCACCGCCCGGCCAGAGGACATACCTAAAACAGGTTGGTCTGCAATGAAGTCTGATCACGTAATTCTGAAATTCTATTCATCAGGGATGCACTGTACAAGGTTTACAGTGGGACTCATACAAAGCCGCAGGCTCTAGGTCATACTGTGTGTGAAATGGGGCAAGTTAATTAACCTCTGAGCGCAACTGCTTTGACTTCAAATGGTAGTAATGATGAGTACAGCTAAGAGTGGGCCGAAGAATATATTAACAGCAAGCCTCATACGTAGGCGCCGTTATTACCTCTCCTTTTTATGAACCAGGATGCAGAGGCACAGAGGGTGCTATGCAGCATTGTCAGGTGACAGGGCTAGTCGGTGGGGAGGACATCTCACAGCCTGGCCAGTTGGTCCTAAACCTCTTACCAGTGACCACACTCATACCCCAAATGTCACACGGGTTCTGGATTCGAGAAAGGAAGCTTTCACTGGTGTGCACAGACAGGACCCGGTGTGGCTCTGTCACAGCGTCTAGAATAATGGGCTGGGATGAGAACCGCACCAAGACTGGTCTTGTCCAAGACATTCTCCCTACTGGATTTGCAACAGAGCTTTAAAAGGGCCTAGACTAACTCTGGTTTCTTCTAGGCTGCCTTTCCCCCGAAGAAGTAAGAGAGGACAAGGCAGAGGCTGTCCACGTCCTGGCCAGCTCTTGTGCTCCTTGCTGTATGTTCTGGTCAAGTTTGGGGACGGTGGTAAGTTATGTATTCGCAAGCATTGAGTCGTGGCATAATTCAGGAAACAAAAACAGAAGAGGGGCTCTGCAAAGGCACTTTTGTTGTTCTCGTGGCTAAGGGAGTGCTATGTCTGCATCAAGGTCCAGCGTGAGCCGTTCCTCCCGTACACAGCTTGTCTCGGCCTTTCTGGCTCCGCAGCCCCATTTCTCACATATTTTCTTGTTCCATATTTACTGTCAACAACATTCACTTCTACTGCTCCTTCTGTGAGGGAAGTCGCTTGGATGCTGGCACTGGGCATTTTACATCTTTCCTTTCTGTGCAGAAGAACGCACAAGACAACCACTGACTACAGAAGAATGAAGGATCTAAGTTGTAGTAAAAGCAATGATCTCACCAGGGTTGAAAACTTTCAACAATCACATGAAACACACCTACTATTTAAATCCATCAATCACTGCTAGATGCAACTAAAGCCAGGCTCTCAATTCTTCTAGAAGAATCCAAATGCTAGCATGAGTTGGCTGTACTCAGAAAATGGATTAAAGATCTGTGTCTTAAGACACAAAGGCAACTCAAGAAAAAAATAATGTTTTAAAAGAGCAAACAGTATGTGTAAAAATCAGCTTCTGTGCATGAGTATTTCCCGAACTAGATGGCCGTTTCCTCTGTAACTGTCAGCACCATGGGAGAGGGCTTGATAAGTGCTTCTGTCTGACTGAGAATACTGCAGTGTGGTATACAATTAAGATCTATGAGTGCTATACTAATGGCAGATGTTGCAGCATCAAGATTTTTTTCAGCACAAAAATTAAGTCCAGCCATTGGTTAGAAGTTACGAGTCAGGGTCCTATACAGATCGGGCCCTACAGAGGATGGGTCCTGCATAAGTGGCCAGGCCCAGGAGGAGTCAACAAAGCACCTTATAATTATATGTAAAACTTGCTTTGTGCACCCCTTTCTTCAGAAAATAGTCTGAAGTTGCCATCAATCCTAGTCTACTGCCTTCTGAGACAAAGTCAAGCTTGGCAATTAGGCCTTCAACACATTTGTGTGGCTTTAAAGGTCAGAGCTGGGGCTGAGGACGTAGCTCGGTCAGTAGAGCAGGAGGTCCTCAGGACCTAAGTCTGGGTCCTCAGTGCTCATATAGAACGCTGGTCATGCAGCTCACACCTGCAGTCCCAGCAGTGGGGTGGCAGAGAGTCAAGCCCTAGACTGCTCGCTTGCCAGCGTAGCCAAATGAGTAAGCCCCGGGTTCACTGAGAAACCCTTTCTCAAAATATAAGGGAGAGAGCATTTGAGGAAGGTTTCTTATAAACTCCGGCCTCCAAATGCATGCGTGCGTGCACGCACACACACACATACACACACACACACACACACACACACACACACGCACATATCTACACACTATTTTGAGTTCTTGCTTTTGTAAAGAATATAGAGTAGTAGATTATCAGTTTAAAATGAGCAATGTTCTGTTTCTGTGCTAGCTAATTGGCATCAGGTCCAGGCTTAAGATTCTGTGTACAACATATGAACTCCCAGAGACTGGCATATGCACAGGGCCTGCATAGCTCTAAAGCCAGATTGAGTCTCATTACTCAGAGGGGAAGTTGAAATGAGTTCCCGATCTTGAATTGATAACTCCTTAGAAAGCAAAATTCGTTTTCTCCAGTGGAGTCTTGCTGGGTGTACAAACCACACTTAAGGACAGGTCCCATGCTTAGCCAATGGGACTTTTGGAGGTTTTTTGTTTGTTTGTTTGTTTCAGGATGTTTCCCCCCCCACACACAGATGTTTTCCTTATATATTATGGTTTCCATTTTTTTTAAGATTTATTTATTCATTTTATGTATATGAGCACACACTGTAGCTGTACAGATAGTTGTGAGCCTTCATCTGGTTGTTGGGAATTGACTTTAGGACCTCTGTTCACTCCAGTCAGGCCCGCTTGCTGCAGTCAGCCCCATTCACTCAGTCCCTGTTTGCTCTGGCCCAAAGATTTATTTATTACTATAAATGAGTGCACGGTAGCTGTCTTCAGACACCAGAAAAGGGTGTCAGATCTCATTACAGGGCGTTGTGAGTCACTACGTGGTTGCTGGGATTTGAACTCAGGACTTTTGGAAGAGCAGTCAGTGCTCTTACCTGCTGAGCTATCTCTCCAGCCCCCAGTTATGTTTTCCAATGGGTTTTCTGTGTGTGGATATGTGCTCCCATAAATGTGTCTCTCAGGCCTTTTCTTTTCCCCATTTTATTTTTCTGACTCTGTTTTTATTTTATTTTATTACTTTTTATTTTATTTTATTACTTTTTGGGTGCTTGTTTGTACTCTAGAGAGAGAAAGAAAAAGTCCAGATTTGGGTTAGATGGGTAAGTAGGGTCTGGGGAAAGGGAAACTGTAATTGGAATATATTGTATAAAAAAGTTTAAAAAAAAAGAAGACTTTGTGCATGAGTGCAAAGTTCCTTTCTAGCTGCTCTTCAGGGGAGCTTATCCTGAGTGTGGCCTTTTCGATGTGTGTTTTCAAGGATACAGGAATCTGTGTTTCAAGTTCACACAAAAGACAAAGATCAACAAATGCCCCAAGAGCAAGAACTTTTAGAATGTCTAGCTATCAATTCACATGCTTGACATTTCAATTAATACGTACAATTAACTCTGAAAACCAAACTGCATACCAGACAGGAATGGTATTCTTGCAGGTTACTCTTATTTTTATTCTTTTGACAATGAACCCACAAGTTGATGACAAAATTAAAAAATAAACCAAGAATTCTCAGTTCTCCATTTATGACCAATAATCCATTGTCTTTGATAAAGCAAAGTATTTTGTTATCTTTCAGGAGACAAATGCTTTCTTTCCAGTATAAAATTAGTTTCTCCATGGGGATTACATATAAAGAGATGTCATGGCACTTTCAAAGGTCTTTGCTGTACGTCTCTGCTAATTTAATTTTCTTCCTTTTCCTTGTTAATAGCCAGGTTTGATTTGGAGTATACTCTTGGAAATCAGTGAGCAAGTCTCCTTATGCTTCCAGACTACTGATGGATCGAGGCCATTAATGTAGAGGTAAAAGACAGATAGGCAGAGACCGCCTTTCTTCTCCAAACTGGGAGTCACAAAGACCACAAGATTCAAAGGTAATAAACACTGTCTCCGATAAACACAAAACCAACATTTTCTTTTGTTAAACTTTAAAGAGCCCAGAAAAATTGTATTTTACAGGCTCCTTAACAGCTTCTCTGATCCCCCAAAAGAATAGCATGATTCATACACCTTCCAAATGATATCTATTTTGCATAAATGAAGTAGACTTGGTAGAAAAAAGTTGGATTCATTATTATGTAAAACGCAGCCATTAGCAGATAACGTTGTAATTATATTCCCAGACAGAACAAGATCAGACTCAGGCCGGCGGTGTTGGAGCTAGGCAGTGAGAAGAGGGAGAAGCTTCTCACAGGAGTGTATCAACAGTACCAGAACAGGAAGCCCTCCGGCTGTCTGTCAGCGGAGCAAAGCCTGCGTCCAGCTGCCCTGTGGAGCCAGCACCACTGTAGCGCTTCAAGGATGGGTATGAGGCTCTTGTCCAAAGTCTTTCTCTTGGAGCTGGAAACTCTCTGGGATGCACCGACCTCCAGGAGCTCTCACAGCAGCAAAACAGAAAGAAGCTGCTGACCAGAATGCACAGGGCCTACCTAGAACCATGGAGTCCTCAGCCAGGGAAGCTAGGGTAAAGCTCTGGGTGGACCCAGAGACATCTGGCACATGTGGAATCCACACAGTGTCCAAGGCCGAGGTTCAAGCTCACGTGATGAGGCAGAGGTCAGCTACCGTCGTGAGCTGAGATTCAAGGGAATGGTAACTCAGACTGTCCCTAAGCTCAGGCAAAGGGCTTGAGCCCTTGGCCCAGGCCATCCGGCTGCTGACAGGACAGTGTGAGGTCCCTACCCCACCGTATGTCTTCCTGGTGCACTTTCTAAGGGATCTGGGGCGGCTGGCAGCTGAGTTTCCAGGTTGTTGAAATCGGAACAAACCGTATTTTTCCAGAGGGAATAATTCTCATCTCTCTACCCCTTCCGTCTCACTCATTCCCTCTATAAACACCACTGAGTTGCTCTGAAGCGGAGAGACGAGCTAGATGCGTGGAAGACTACAGAAATCAAGATGTGAGTGCCAGTCAGTTCACATGTAGCTGCTTACTGGTTTTTAAACCAGGAACCTTCGTCCCAGAGAATCCAGGAGCTTGCCTTAGGTCACACAGGGCAAGAAGCAGATAAGGCCAGTGTCTACGTCACCCGTGTCCCTAGGTGAAGATAAAGAGTTCACAGGAAAACCACCGGAATTCTATGTCATTGACACTTTACTACTAGATGAGCTTTTCAGCCAATGGAAAAACAACCCGTTTAGGACACAGGGAAAATTCCACATGTAGTTTTTAAAAAAACTACAAATATTAAATAGAAAATTTTCATTTGATGCTTTCATCAACAAAGGGTAAACACTTTTAGCATTAATGTCTTAGTTACTTTTCTATTGCAACGACAAAACCCCATAACTAAGGCAACCTATAAAAAGAAGGGTTTACTCGGGGCTTACGGAAGGAAGAGCTCAGGGAGTAGGAGCCAGTCATCATCCCTGTATGGGAAGCATGGGAGCAAGCAGCCGGCTTACTGACTGGAGCAAGAGCTGAAGGCTCACATCTCAAACCACAACCAGGAGGCAGAGGGAGCGAAATGGAGCAAGGCCACACCTGCTAAGCCTTCCCAAACGGTGCCAGCAACCGGGGACCACACATTCAAATAACCACCACAATCAAAATCACGTAAGTTGTATATGGTTCGGTCACACAGAGAATCCTGGGTATACTTCAACAAGCCAACCAATACGTAACACGTTTATCATGAACACGTTTGTCCCCTGCACTGGGAGGCAGGTTTACCTGCTACAAGCAAGTGAGCTGACAGACTTAGCGTCTGTACAGGATCATGGCTGGTGCTGCTCCCGGCCAGCTTCAGGGTCCTACTCCGTCTATCTGGCAAAGGTAGGGCTTCCGTCCTATTTCAGTTATATTGCAGTCCTATGCAAAGTCGCTCAGAAAGCGGGAACAGAGTTTAGCCCCGTGCTGTTCTTTCACACCCGGAAGTGTAGTGGCACGCACGTGCCTCCAGAGCTGTCCAGTTCCCTCCGGCATCAGCACGCTGATGTTCAATCTTAGAAAAGCTCTTCCTAGGCAAGGCTGCACCATGGACTTAACACTGCTGTAACTCCTGTCTGACATCATCTCAGCTTTATGAATAAATCAATCTGTGCTCTAGGGAAACACTGATGTAAGAGGGAAAACCAATAGCCACCCAGACCTGGGCTCTACATGGATCTTCAAGTCCAATCCGCCCCGGGCGTAAGACCATTATGTGCTCCCTGCAACAGGGACGGTACATGCATCTGTAGCACGTGGCGGCTTCCCGGGGCCCACAAGCACTGCCTTTCCTCTTCTCTCCTTAAAGAGTGGTAGTTGATGTCTCTAGAAGAGAGGAAACTGGAAAGAGGAAAGGGCGTGGGTGCTGGCAGAGTGAGGAAGCCTTGACTACTGTGACTCCACCTTCTGAGTATCTAAGGAGTTGCTCTGCAGTTCTTCTGTGTTGGTAAAGTTTTTTTTTCCCCCCACCACAGGAGTATTTAAAGTCCGTATGGGCTTAGGGGAAACTGTCAGGAGAATACGAACAGACTTGGCAATAGTGGTACTCTCTGGGTAATGTGTGAACCAAGAAACTTAAAAAGTAAAAAAATAAAAAAAATAAATCCCAACTGCCTGAAGTGAATAGACATAGTTTCTTATGCTTTAGAATATAATATGGGGGAAGAGAGGCAAAAATAAAAGATTAATGACTGACTGCAAAGTATTCTGTTGACTGCTGGCCCAGAGATAGCTAATTTACTGATTTAGATTCCTGGCCAAACCTTTCTTGCTGCTTTTGGATGCTTTTCAAGACACAGGCAGGTTGCTATTAAAATGAACTGCTCTCAAAAGCAAAGCTAACAGTGTACGCTGATATTAACCTCAAGCTTCTGAGCTGAGGCCAAACTTCAGAGAGAAGCCAGCGAGAGCCCTCACTTCCTTGGCTCTGCCTGTCGCCGCACACACAAAGGAGGGGGAGCAGCCGCTGGAAGTTCCCTGCGGGACCCTGTAGTAACTTTTGACTACAAAGCCACCTTAGATGCTCTAGGCTCTTGCCTACCACTGGAATGAATTAGAAATGAATCCCATCATCTCTCCCATCACTGTGTTAACTGGGGCTTCTCATGAAATGTGGTGTTGTTTTGATGGGAGAGCCCACACCTCCCTGGCAAGTCATGGTCCTGTCTTCTCAGAGCTGGGGGACGGGAGACACAGCTGGATGCATCCATGGTAGGCATGTGTAAAGCACAGGCACCACGGGAGCCTGCAGGTGGGTGTACTCCCCAATTAAACATGGCAGAACAAGCCGCCATCACCGACAGGGCGATAAAGGCACAGGCTGAGCTTGCTTTTTCCCATGTGGAGATGGCGCTGGATTTCAAGCTTAGAAAGAATGTAGCCAATCCTTTAGCAACTGGTATCAGCAAAAGAGTGAAAGACCTTGGATAGGTTTGGGTGGCGCTTCCTTAAGACACAGATATGAAAACCAAAAGAGAAAACAAAGCGACATGGCTGAGAAGAAGCCTGTGGGAGGTCAGAGGGGAAGAACAGGTGGAAGTCAATCTCTTCTCACCAATGCATTAGTAGTGTTGGAGGTGCTCCATCCCTAGAAACCCGAGTGGTCCAGACAGTAACTAGAGGCTGCAGGTACAAAGACAGCAGCTCAGCATCCATAGGAAGGTCACATACAGGTGTCTAATGGCAACATGGTGTGATTGGAGAGGCAGCTGTGTGGATCCCATGGTATCTAGCAGATCAAGGAGAGCTTCTCAGAGGAGATGGGAACTGAGGGTGGGTCTTGAAGGGTGCTCCAGGACTGGGGAGACATCAGGGGCCAGAGCATTCTCAGAAGTGAGAACAGTGTGCACCGAGTCTTGCGTGTGCAGGTTTGTCTTAAGAGGCATGACATTCTAGAATACCTCAAGAAATCCAGCCCTGGAACTGGGCCATGGTGGCTCACTCCTTTAACCCCAGTACCCCGAAGGCCGAGGCAGGCAGATCTCTGAGTTTGAGGCCAGCCTGGTCTACAGAGAGAGAGTTCTAGGATAGCCAGGGCTACACAGAGAAACCCTGCCTTGAAAAAACTAAACCAAAGAGATTCAGCCCCATGGAGTAGGGTAAAGCTGGAGGGGACCCAGGACTGGGTCACAGGGCTGAAGAGCCAGGTGTCTGGGTAAAGCTGGAGGGGACCCAGGACTGGGCCACAGGGCTGCACAGCCAGGTGTCTGGGTAAGGCTGGAGGGGACCCAGGACTGGGCCACAGGGCTGAAGAGCCAGGTGTCTGGGTAAAGCTGGAGGGGACCCAGGACTGGCCACAGGGCTGCACAGCCAGGTGTCTGGGTAAAGCTGGAGGGGACCCAGGACTGGGCCACAGGGCTGCACAGCCAGGTGTCTGGGTAAAGCTGGAGGGGACCCAGGACTGGCCACAGGGCTGCACAGCCAGTTGTCTGGGTCAGTTCAGGTTATAAAGGCACAGAAGTCACTGCGTGGGAATCATGAGTAGGGTCCTCAGTCAGGGAGAGTCACTCTGAAAGAAGCCACAGAAGTCGATTTCAGACCTGATCTGTACATATGTGCATATGAGCATGCACGCGTATGTGCATGCGTGAAGGTCAGGAAGAAAGCACTGACCAGTGGCAGCAGAGGAAATGAAGGTCAGAAAGACACAATGAATATTAGTGACTGCAACTATGTGACCCTCTAAGCACCAATATCCTGAAACTTTTGCATTATTCTCTTAAATCCAGACTCTGGCGTGGACTGAATGGGGAGGAGCCTGGCCAGGGCAGAGACTCCTGCCTTGAGTTCTGGGTCAACAGGGGATGCCATTAATTGGAGTATTGATTCCATGAAAAGCGAGCAGCTGCAAGCCGAAGAGGCCAGAGCTAGGTGGGGGAGGCAGGATAACCGCACACCTGGTCATTTGGAGAGCTGCCTGAGACACACAAATCGGGGTTATCAAAGGACCGGGGACAGGAATCCCATCCAAAAGAGAACAAACTGCAAATTCATATTAATTTAGAAAAACAAACGACCAACAGAAAACCATCTTCACTGAAAAGCCCAAGAGTTGGGCCATGGGCATACAAGGAGCAGACAGGTG
>NW_022196899.1:5516699-5543697 GCF_008632895.1 Mastomys coucha
CCTAGAGATGCATCTGATACCTATTGCAGAATGCGTGGTTCCCCATCAAAGCCGAATGATCCCTGCAGAACGTCCTGCACTTTAGGACAGCACTAAATGTGTGAGGCGAGTTACTCTGGAGGAAACAGTGCTGTAGAGAAAGTATTTCATCCCTGAATCGAGATTCTTGTCAAATGTTGGGAGATCAGAGGAAGGCATTTATGGAGCGCACATAATCAAAGCTGATAAGCACATATTCTTTAGCCTCAGTTAACAGGAGGAGGAGGAGGAAGAGGAGGAGGAGGAGGAGGAGGAGGAGGAGGAGGGAGGATTCTGCACTTGCACTGCAAATGACTCAGGACTCAAACAACAATGACCCAGCTCTCCTAACAGCAAAACTTAACTCTTGATTTCTCAACAAGCATAAGAAAAGATTTAATTGAAAGACAATGGTTTATTTTTTACCAAGTTGTGAGGGATTGGGAACATGCAGGCCAGATGGCCCCTTTCCTCTGTAAGCAGAGAGGCACAGGATAATGGTCTGTAATGGGATCAGGTCAGGGGGGAGGCCCGGACACTTGAGAGGTTAATCTTTTAAATGGGGTGGGAATGACACTTCAAGGTCCAGGGTTCATTTTAAAAAGTGATAATCTTATAGTAATCCAATTGCTAAAATCAAATATAAAATGTCTTTGTGTTGACTTGTCATTTGTTTAGGCTCAAGGATTTCACTCTGGATTTGATTCCGTTAACATGCCAGTTCAAGCCCAGATCACTCAGGGATTTCTGATGTAACTGATATCAGTACTGATCATGGTCACAGTAAACATGGCCTCCTGGTCCCAATGATGGTAATGGTGGGGAGAGCTGTGTGTACTGGTCATCCTTCATGGAGATCGAGAGCCTGTCCAGTTAGTATCTCCATCTCAGGACGAGGAAAGAGACTGAAATGGGGTAACAATGGCCCTGGATAGAGGTCTTGAGAAGCAGAGTGAAGACTGAAGTCCCATGGTGTAGGAACTGTGCCTATTGGTGTCTTAGTCTCTTGTCTTTGGATAGGAAATGTCCCATGTGTTAGCAGCCTGGTGGACAGCTGGTGGACAGCTTTTGAGAGGCGATTGAATTATTAGGGCTGAATTCCATCAATGGATTCAGCAGTGATGAGGTCAGCCTGAGCGGAGGCGAGGCTCAGAGGGAGTGGCTGCTGGCCATGCCTCTAAAGGCCGCATCTTGTCCTTACACACTTCCTCCCTGGCTCTCTGTTTCCTGACTGCTAAGAGAGAGCAGCTTGGCTCACCGTGCCCTTCAATCTGCCTCACTATGGGTCCGAAAGGGACCCCAACTGTGACCCCAAACAGACCTCTCCTGCCATTTCTATCAGGTTTTGTCAGAGCAACATAAAACAGATGAGTTGCAGCTGCCCCTGTGGCCCAGCGGTCATGGTGTGACATCTAAGGTAGAATTCGCTCACACCTGGCTGGAGCTGCACATCTATCTGCACATGCAGGGAGACTAGATACAGAGTTACGTTAGAAGCAAGCTTGAAGGATCATTAGAGACGATGACTCTGATGAATAAATACCCTGAACTCACCAATTCCCAGCTCTGAAGTTGTGTTCCACCGTTGAAATCAGAGAAGGACTCAGTGTTATCCTAGAAAGGAACAAGAGGAAAATATTTTTAAATTTCTTATTGGACTAAAACGAAAAGATAAGAATAAAAAAGTTACTACCTTCTCCTTTACGTATTAAAAATTATGCGGTAAAGGAGGGAACTGAGTAGTCAACTTTAAACTGTAGCATTTTAGAACTACATAGAAAGCAGTCCTGAAGACAAAAGTTGGAATGTGCTCTTAAAGCACTCATAGTTGATGGACTTGTGGCTATGAGTGCTTGCTCTTGCTGAGGACCCGAGTTTAGTTCTGACCTTGGACACGGGTGCCAGTGAATCATGACCATCCTTAACTTCAGTGCCAGGCTATCAGATGCCCTCTTATGACCTTCCTGAGCACCAGTCCTGCCTGAGGTACACATATATCCATGCAGGCAAAACACTCATACGTATAACACAAACCAATCTAAACAAACAAACAAACAGTCTTATATAGTGTTCTCTATATAAGATAAATGGACACATGTATACAATGCGCATATCCATGTAAGCAAATAGAAATGATGGCGCAAATGTATGTTATTTAGCTATGTTTCTGCCATATGTAAGTCATTGCTTCCTTCTCTTCCCAATCCAGATTCCTACAGTAGGCATGTGTTATATACATACATTTGTATTTACATACATGTGTTATATACATACATTTGTATTTACATACATGTGTTATATACCATATACATAACCACAGATCTGCTAGATGGGCAGTGTACCACAGATTTAAATAAAACAGCTATATACTGAAAGAAATGGAGAGAGAGAGGAAGACAGGGGAGGAGAGAGGGAGATAGGGAGAGAGAGAGAGAGAGAGGGAGGGAGAAAGGGACTTAGGGAGAGACAGAGAGGGAGGGAGAGAGGGAGTTAGGGAGAGGGAGTTAGGAAGAGAGGGAGTTAGGGAGACGCAGAGAGGGAGGGAGAAGAGGGAGTTAGGGAGAGAGGGAGTTAGGGAGAGGGAGTTAGGAAGAGAGGGAGTTAGGGAGAGGAAGAGAGGGAAGGAGAAGAGGGAGTTAGGGAGAGAGGGAGGGAGAGAGGGAGTTAGGGAGAGGCAGAGAGGGAGGGAGAGAGAGGGAGTTAGGGAGAGAGGGAGGTAGGGAGAGGCAGAGAGGAAAGGAGAGGCAGAGAAGGAGGGAGAACATGAAATGAAAGGGTGAAGAGCCATGTGCTAATTGCTAGCATGAATCTAGCCAAGCTATTTATTCCTTCAACTTGAAATACATTGTAATTTAATACAGTGCCTTGCGTTTTTTTCAACAGTAAGATTTTATCACCTATAAAGATCCTACCCTGCAAGAGGTGTGACTAAAATTTGAGAAATGTAATCTCAAATTTAAGTTTGCTTTTGTAGGATGGTTCTTAGGCAGCCTTCTTAAGTTTGTGTCATGGACAGGAGACTCTCGGAAAGTGGGGAGAAGTAAGAGCTGGTGGAGACTGCTTGGAGGATGAATCCTGAGGTAAAAAGTGACTCTTTTATGCTTTCAATTTGTTTCTGTTTTGGTGAAGTTTAAAAAGGGAAGGACGAAATTGTTCCTTAGAAAGAAATGATAAAGAAAGCACTGTCAGAGAGTGGGCAAAGAGCTGCCCAGGTGACACCCTGCCCAGGTGAGACTCTGCCCAGGTGACACCCTGTCCAGGTGAGACCCTGCCCAGGTGAGACCCTGCCCAGGTGAGACCCTGCCCAGGTGAGACCCTGCCCAGGTGAGACCCTGCCCAGGTGAGACTGTGGGGATTAGTAAGGTCAGAGCTTGCTACCACATCCTAGTTTAAGCTCTGGCCATGTGATCTAGAGCCTTTGGCTGTGTATTCCAAGAGGTAGTAGAAGGTCAGAGACAGTTGCTCAGCAGGAGAGGCAGAAGGTAGCAGTCATGTCTGCAGGTCTCGGCTTTCAGGCTGTCAGCAATGCGAGGCCATGGGAGCTCCTCTCAGCCATCTGCTGGGGAAACTCCCAACCCAGAACTACTCAGGTCACACCTCAGTGACACTGTGGCTTCTGGAAGGTTTCCACATCAACCAGAAACCCATCTTTTTAACAGGAGAGGGAATTGCAAGCTCTGAAGACAGCATCAGAAACAAGAACTGGGGAGTGATGCCTGTGGAGAGTGGAGATGACCCAGGGAGCCCTGCCTGCTGACTTAGCACACTGGCTTGGAACAGATCTTCTACCTCAGCCTGCCTCTGCCCCACTCCAGCCTCCCTCAAGCTACTCCATCCACTGCCTCTCACAGATACTGAGTCCGGGAGCTGAAGACACACCATCGAAGACATGACTAGTGACCTAGTCCCAGATGTCCAGGACTCACCAGAGAACAGCACTGAACAGGGATAGTCAATGTCATAAAACGATGGCTATGTGTAGAGTCACAGACTAACCCCAATACAGTAACTGTGAGGGAATTCAATATTCTACTGTCACCAATAAAGGTCATCCAGACCAGAAAGAAACATTGGAGTTAAATGAAGGCGTAAGTGAAAGGATATGAAGAAGACACATACAAGACATTCCACTCAAACACTAAAGAATTCAGTTTTCTCAGCAGCACATACAACTTTTTTCCCAAAGAAGCCATGTTTTAGGACACAAAGCAGTCCTTAACAATTATAGGGATATTGGAATAACATTATACATTGTATCTCACCATGATAGAATAAGGCAAAAATATCCACAGTGAGAAAAGCCACAGAAAACACACAAACTCACAGACAATCAAACAATACACTACTGGATAATGAATGGCTCACTGAAGAAATAAAAAAGGAAATAAAAAGACCCCTCTAAAATAGAAAACCGTCTAAAATATAGATGAACCCCAAACTCATGGGACACAATGGAGGCAGCTGTGAGCGAGTGTCCAGCACTCACTCCAGCGCTCACTTCCTACAGCAGACGATTTAAGAGGGCTCAGAGAAGCATCTGAATGAGGTACCCCAGGGTCCTGGGAAAACAAGAATTACCCAATGCAGGAGATGGGAAGAAATAATTAAGATCCGGGTAGACATTAGTGAAATACAAGCAAACAAACAACAAAACAATACGAGGAACCAATGAAATGAAAAGGTAGTCCTTTAAACAGACGAACAGGTTTGACAGTCAACTCAACTAAAAGAGACTATCCACAGGCAAGAAAACCAGAAATGAAAGGGAGACACTACTACACACAACAATGAAACCCAGAAACCAGAAGGATGTACTATAAAAACCTGGCTTACATGAAATTGGAAATGGAATTTTTACATACATATGGTTTACCTAGATTAAACCCAAGATGAAGTAATTTGAAGAGATCTATAGTCAACAGTAAGACTGAAGCAGTGATATGAAGACTCCTAACTAAAAAATAGCCCAGGACTCTATGTAGTCACAGTGGGACTGTATCAAAACTTCACAGAAGCCGGGCGGTGGTGGCGCGCGCCTTTAATCCCAGCACTTGGGAGGCAGAGGCAGGTGGATTTCTGAGTTCGAGGCTAGCCTGGTCTACAGAGTGAGTTCCAGGACAGCCAAGGCTACACAGAGAAACCCTGTCTCGAAAAAACCAAAAAAAAAAAAAAAAAAAAAAAAAAAAAACTTCACAGAAGAACTGACACCATTACTATTCAAATCATTTCCCAGAACATGCAAGGAAAGAATGTTTCCAATTTCTTTTTGGAAGTCAGTATTAACCTGATACTAAAACTCAGACAATAACAACAACAACAAAAAAGAAAATTTCAGGCCTATCTCCCTGATAAACACAGGCACAAAAATTTCCAATAAAACACTGGCAAATACCAAAAAGATCATTCATCGTGATCCAATGGGCTCCACTACAGGAAGACAGAGGCGCCTGCACATACACATATCAATAAATGTAACCCAGCAGGCAATGCTGGCGCACGCTTTCAATCCCAGCACTTTGGAGGCAGAGGCATGCAGATTTCCGAGTTCCACCTGTCAAAAAGCCAACATTATCAGAGTGATGTTGTTATGCACTGTGTAAAGACTGTCTCAGTATTACACAAATGCTGGTTTCTGAACCTGTGGAGACCATCTCGGTATTACACAAATGCTGGCTTCTGAACCTGTGGAGATTTGATCACAGGTAGGACCTCGCATGTCTCAGTGTTTTGCAAACATTCCCTCCCTCACCTCCTGCTGGCCAATAGCGAAGCAGGAAAGACAGGAAGGCAGGCCCTTCAGGCAGAGATAGGAACTCTGGGGGAGATCTCACATGGGGAGATGCAGTGGAACATGAAGGGGAGAAGCAGACCGGGAAGGAAAGAGAGGTAACCAATCAGCCATGTGGCAAAACTTAGATAGGTATAAATGGGATAATTGGGTTATAAGCTAGTCAGGAACAAATCCAGGCTTAAGGCCTAGGCATTTATAAATAAATGTAAGCCTGTGTGTCATTATTTGCAAGCTGGCGCCCCCAGAAGGTCCCAACATCATGCTAAATGGGGAAGAACTTAAAGCATTGCCGCTAAGACTACTCTCCATTCTCTCCACTTCTGGTCAACAGACTTCTTGAAGTCTCCCTCGCAGCAATAAGACAAGAGAAGGAAATACTACCCTGTAAACGGGAAAAGAGGTAAGTCAATGTATCCTTGATACAGTGTGCAGATGATATGGACCTACGCATAAGAGACTTTAAAGATTCCACCAGAAAAACTATTAAAGAAACTGAAAGATGGTTCCAGAAAGATGGTAGTATAAAAATTAATGTATAATAACCAGAAGTCTTTTTATATACCAATAGCAAAAATATTGAAAAAGAAATTAAGAAAACAATTCTATTCACAATAGCTACTTTGAAATCAATGTAAGCAAGGTAAGAAAGACTTCCAGAATGATAATGTTGACACAGAAGAAACGAGGAAAACTCTAGAAGATGGAAAGACCTTACACACCACTGAATCAGAAGAAAAACTACCGTGAAACAGTCTATTAATTTCAATGAAACCTCAATAAAAATTGTAGGAACGTTCTTCACAGAGATATACAAAGTTCAAATTTATATGGAAGCACAAAAGTCCAATGCTAGCTAAAACAATTCTGAACAAAAAGAATACTGCAGGAGCTAGTACACTTAATTCAACTAATACTACAGAACCACAATAAGAAAGATAGAACAGTTCTGGCACAAAGCAGACACAGGTCATGGAAAAGAATAGAGGACCCACATACAAGTCCTCATAATTACAGTCACCTAAGTTTAGACAACGATGCCAAAAATATGCATCTGAGAAAAGTTAGTGTCTTCCACAAATGGTGCTGGAAAACCTGGACATCAGCATGTTGTAAAAAAACAAAAACAAAAACAAAACAAACAAACAAAAAACTGGATCCCTGTGTTCCATTTTACACAAAACTCAATTACAAATAGATCAAGGGCCTCAGTGTAAGCCAGGGCAGCTCCGAATGGGCTTCAACACTGAGGCACAGGGGAGAGTTTCCTAAACAGCGCTCTATAGGCAGAGGAATTTACACCAGCTCTTGACAAGGGGATCTCATGAAGCTGATGCTTCTGTATAGCAAAGGAAATGAATGAATGAAGAGGCACCCCGCAGGGTGGGAGAGATACTGTCCAGCTCTGTATCTGATACAGGATTAGTAACTGGAATACATAAGGAATCTAAATAACCAAACTCCAAAATACAAATGACCCAAATTTAAAAACAGACTATTGGGCTAAACAAAGAGTTCTCAAAAGAAGAAACAGAAATGGCCAGGAAACATAAAAAGTTCCGTACTCACAGCCACCAGGGAATATACAGTACAACTGCTTTAAGATCTCCTGCCAGCCCGTCAGGACAGCCATCATACAGGACATCAAGGAGGACATTGCTAGCATGGGTGTGACAGACCCTTTGCACACTGCTGACCGGAGTGCAAACCAGTACAGCCACGCTGGAAATCAGTCTGGAAGTTCCTCAAAACCTGGAAATAGAACTACCACATGGCCCACTCATGCCATTCCTGGGCATAAGGCTTTATATCCTAATACAGAGACATGCATAGTCACGGTTACTAACGCTCTGGCCGCAATAGCTAGGAAAGGGAATCAGCCTACATGGCCGTCAGTGACGAACGGACGATGACCCCGTGGACCATAGAAGCAGAATCCACATCAGCTGTAAAGAATACAAGATCATGAAAACTTCAGGTAAATAGATGAAACTGGAAAAAATTACTCTAAGTAAGATAACAGAGGCCCAGAAACCCAATCACTATACGTTCTTTCTCATCTGTGGATTCTTCCATTGACCTTTTGGTTTGGAGTGCCTCCAGGAACCAGGAAAACAGAAAGGGGGGGCAGTGGGGAAAGCGTTGCCTTATGGGAAGCACGAGGCAGGAGGCAGGAGGCAGGAGGCAGGGGGCGTTGGGTGATGGGGATGGAGGTAGGGTGTTGGCATATAGGTAACTGAATATACAGAGAATACTGGGGATGGTCTCATCAGGTGGGCAATGGGGAAGCTAAGGGGATGACAGGGTAGGACGACAGTCAAAGGAAGTGGGTATGAGAAAGCTACATGAAAATCTGTTACCTTGTAACCCAACTAAAACCACAGGGGAGAGTTTGGATTTCCTTCTGCTCAGCTGGCTGGCTAGCAGTTCCCTAGGATTCCCGCTCCCCCCCCACCCCCCCCCACCCCCGTCTCTGCCTTCCACGCTGGGCTTACACATGTGCACAGCTGAGTAAAGCCTTGATATGAACCTGGGGATCTGACATCACGTTCTCAGGCTTGCACGGCAGGCACCTTACCTACAGAGCCGTCTCCCTAGCACCTAAACTGTTCCTCAAAGGAGATAAATAATGTAGAAACGACGACCTTATAAAACACGTGCACTGAGCTAGAGTCTAAGTGTGTTGATAAGGGCTGGCCGTGCTTGGTAGCTAAAGGTCTTATTACACTGTATTGTAAGCTCACCCCATTCCCATCCATAGCCTGCCCCACTGTTCTCAATACTCCCTTTAGTTTAGAGCCCAGTGAAGGAGTAATCCATACACATTGCTGTAAAAATCTTTGCTCAAACAGGACTTTTCAATCTATGTCCTGCTGGCAATAAGGATGGATAGGTTTTTGTTTTGAGGGGACTAATAACTTTTACCCCAGTATGTGATAATATGTGACAATCCAAAACATTTCCCAGGCTTTGACAAGTGTCCCACATGAGACAAAGTCTACCCTAAGTTGAGAACCGTAAGTTCCAAATGAGTACATACATACTCGTTACTTCTGCCCTAATGTCTGTCTTACAGAGAAAGACTATGTGTGAGTGGGACCCTCTGAGAGGGCACAGATAGAGATAGATAGATAGATAGAGAGAGAGCTGTGTGCACTGAGCCCTGACATCAGCTGTGAGGTCAGTGGTCTTACTGCAGCATCTTACTTAGTAACATGGTCTTAGTGCAACATCTTATGCATCCTGCTGGAGGAAAGCTTGCTTAATACTTTGAGAGGTAATGAGTTAGTACATGGTAAGGACATGCAAATGACATGGTAATGAAATACAACACTTTGGAGTACACTAAAAGTACATATGGCTACAACTTCTTTTTTTTTTTTTGGTTTTTCGAGACAGGGTTTCTCTGTGCAGCCCTGGCTGTCCTGGAACTCACTCTGTAGACCAGGCTGGCCTCAAACTCAGAAATCCACCTGCCTCTGCCTCTCAAGTGCTGGGATTAAAGGCAAGCACCACCACCGCCCAGTTGGCTACAACGTCTATGAACACCAGTCTCCTTCACCGCTAGTGGACTAAATGCCTAACTTTTTTTTTTGTTTTCTTAAAAGCAAGTGGCAGAATGGATTCTTAATGGAAGGTCTTGCATTTTTGTGACTTGGGTCACTGCCATCTTAGAGACAGACAGTTGCTCTCTTGCTGGGAGGACCACAGGAGTCAGAGGCCAGGCCAGAATCATTAAAGGCTGACTGCTTGTATCTCTGTGGTGTGTCCCACGAGAAGAGCGATGAGGTTGACGAAGCCCTCATGTCTGCCAGCAACCTTCCTGAGCGCCTTTACCGAGACAAGGGACAGAAACTTTTGAACGGAGTTTAATTTTGGTCACTGTGTCAGTCCTGATCTTCAAAGGGCCTGCCAGGCTCTACAGTTTTTACTAAACAGCAGTTTTAGACTCAAACAAGCGCCAACACTGTGGCCTTCCTTAGCCCTAAGCTGTTAAAAAAGGTCAGCTAATCCCATCTCAATAACTCTGCAAATATTTAAAATATCTCCATAGACCTGTCACTGTGGCACCTGGAGTCTTGACAGTGATTCAAACAGACTAGTTTGCCTGACCTCCTGTAGCTTAGTGGTAGAGAAGGGGTTGAACTCTATCCACCTGGCAGGCTAGCTGGGACAGTCACTGAAGGGGATGGATGTGACAATAGGTGTGGGAGTCAGGGAAAGACTTTACTGACAGATGCTGGCTGAGAGGCTAGGACACAACGGGGGAGGCAAAGGAAGGACTTAAGGTCTGAAGACCTAGACATCTACCAGAAACAACTCACTCACGGGAGGAAGCTTTCATTCGATTCACGGTTTCATAGGGATCGCGGCTCATCACGGTGGGGAAGGCAAGGTGTTGGTTTCTTTTCTTTTCTTTTTTTTTTTTTTTGGTAGGACATGAGGTAGAGCAGCTTTTACCACGGATGGATCAAAGGAAAGCAGAGAGCTGAATGAACTGTGGCCAGAGCCTGGCTAAAGCCCCCAAGGGCCTGTCTCTAATGCTCTGTCCCAGCCAGCCTCCACCCCTTAAACACTCCGCAGTTTCCCAGGTGAACAAGCTCTCCAGACCTGAGTCTCTGGGGACTTAGATTCAACCTGTGATGTTACACAGGAGAGTGGAGGCGCGAACGGAGCAGCAGACACGAGAACTGCTTGCATGGCCATGTAAGCTCTCTCAGCCAGCCCTAGCCACAGCAGAAGCGAGGTGATGGAATCCAGAAAGGGTAGTCTTGGAGGGCTGGAGCTCTACCAGGCAAGTTTAAAGAAGAAAGGGAAAAAGTCTAATTAAAGACTTTCTTTGGCTGGACACAAGAGTGATTCCAATGAGACACCAGGAGATCTAGTTCAGCAAGCAGGGAGGAACGATCGGGGGAACAGAGAAGGAACAGCAGGTGAGTATGGTGGGAGGAACAGAGGTAGGTAGGATGGGAGTGGGGAAGGGAGAGGAGTTTGGGGAGAAAATGGGTTAGACACTTCCTACTCAAAATACAGTCTTTGAACCCGGCAGCTTCAGCAATACCTAGGGGCTTTTTAGAAACGCAGGTCTCAGACCTATAGGATCTGCATTTTAATACTGTCACAGATGATTCAAGGGCACAATAAACCTGGGAAAGAACTAACTGCCCTAATTACTGTCACATTCAACCTAAGGTGGATGAATAGAAACAGTAACACCCTGTCCCGATGGGGTGTGAGCAGGCTTCGGTGACGGCCCTCCCAAGGCCTGCCTTGGACTTGGCCCCTATGGTTCGTTTGAGTTTTTAAAAGTCTGCCTCCCACCCTCAGCCTGCGGCCTTCATGTCCTTATAACACGGGTGGTAGGCCTCAGCACCGCTCCACCCTGGCTTCTTCTCCATGGCTGAAAGCAGAGGGCATCCTTTTCTTCCCGGGACCACAGTCCACACCCACCGTATCCTCCTGACCTACCTATGAGGGGTGAGCTGGACGTGCGGCATCCTCAGTCGCGTCTGCACACTCTGTATGCTCAGAGAGACAGTCAGGGGTACCGGGGCGCAAAGTAGATGGGATTGTCATTTATGGCTTTTTAAAGATTTAGCTTTCCAGCTCAGTCATCCTTTATGGTTTCGTGTCTTCCTTAATATGAGTAGGCTATCTTCATACTTTATTGTTAGTTATACGTATAGCTAACAGGGAAACAACGGCTGCGGGTGACAATCCAGAGTGAACGAGTCTGAGCCTAATTAATGGAGGCTTTGTCTTCACAACAGTTTTATTCCTAATAAGCAGTGTGACATTTTATTAACCCAGACACAACCTCCCGCACAAAGACCTGCATACAAAGCAAGAGGAAAAAACACAAATGTGGAGTCTCTCCTTTCATTTTTTTCCCCCTGAGGCACAATTTCAGGGGCTGTCACCTAAGCAGGTTTCTTATGGTTGCCAACGGTGATCAGGTTTTCAGACACCATGCTACATAACTCCACCCATCGGCACATGCGTACTGCGAGGGAGCCACGCCACCCTCATCCTGCAGGTGAGATAGCTACAGTCTGAAGGGTGAGCTGATGCAGCCTCGTCAGAAGGTAGGGCCAAGTCAAACCAGTGTATCGGATTTCACCGCGACTCCTCCCACAGATGCACGTCTGTACGCTGAGGGCGTGGTATATACTGTTTTCTCTGTATAGCTGCATTCCTATCGATGTGCACATGATCATTGTTAAATGTCACATGTGCTCACATGACTCAGAGGAGGTTAAATGAAGGGTTTCTAAATTTCACTATTAGTATTTAGTTGGGAAACCCTCGAGTGGATAGGCCAGACCTATGATAATTTAGTTCTGGCTGAGTTAGAATCAATCAGCTCCCCGAGTCATCCTAGCATCTCTCTACTAACCAGGGATACAGTTCTAATCAACTGGCTTATTGTCATGGGTACCAGATGTTGCCTCCAGTTGTGTGGATGACCTTCAGGAGTAGACCAGCTCTGCCTTCAGGAGTCAAGGCTGCCGACTGCTGTTCCTTTGATCCCATCCTCCACCAAAGAGGTTATCCCCAGGCTGGGTCAGCAGACATGTGTGTACAGAAGAAAGAGCACCAAGCCCAGCCTTCCTCTGATGGAATGACCAAGAGGGTTTGGACTCACCGGCTTCCTCCTTGGTATTGCTCACGACCCTATGATTCAGAGATAATGATGTCCAGTTCTTCTCACACTCATTCACAAGGGTGATGGATGGGTCAAATCCCTGGATAGGAAGCCCTGAGAGTCATTTAATGAAGGATTTGTGAGGACACACTTGGGGTTGCGACACCAAGTTAAGCTGAGGCACCTGCACAGTCAGTCACAGGGTTAGGATTTGGGGCTGGTGGAATATTTCTTTTGAAGTCAGTGAGGCCAGAGTCAATCAATCTTCAGCAAGAGCAGTTTAGCAACTGACCTTTCCACTCCCAGCTCTCACCGGGAAGAGAGAAACAGAAATCTTGTTTTTATGTCAAAAATATAGAGCAATCTTTTTAGTTTCCCAGAGATGAAAAGGAAAAAAAAAGATGTATGAATACAAATATTCTAAGGCCCATCTAAATATATACCTATTTTATTTGAATGTACCCAATGTCTGAATGGGCATATATCACATATATAACTTAGTATTTATTACTGTCTTTATACATCCTATACATTCTGTCTTCTGCTGTCAAGTCTGGTAAGCTGGACCAAATCTATCAGTGTTTTGTGGCGTGCATGTGAAATTGTTATGCATAATTACACATTAAAGAGTGTCTGATAGAGATAATTATGAAGAGTGAGCATTGTTGATTCCAGGGGAGGCACAGTTGGTGAAACCCCTAAATCTTTCCTGCGGTGTCATAGAACCATCTAGTTAACGGACACTTGTGCACAGGGATCAACAGAACTAACTAAATGTTGAGAGGTCTGTGGACCAGCAGTATCAACATTGCTCAGGACCCCTCTACAGGAAAACAAAAACGCAGGCCACAGGCCACACCTACTGAGTCGGGATCTGCAGTTTTACAGGACACCCACGCCACTCCTACGCATGCTAGCCTAGGAAGCATAGATTCAAGGCCTGTCCAGTTCAACTGCTTTGTTTTACGAGTGAGGAGGCTTCAGGCCCAGACAGGCTGTGGAACTAGTAACCTACCCTTTCGTAGGACTCCAACATCTAGATTCCAGTGTTGCAAAACCTTGGGTTCACTCTGCAATGCTTTCCCTCACATGACCCTACTATGGGACGCTGGGATTTAAAATGCGAATACGCAACACTCTGTGCCATACAGAGAAGCATGTCAGCCTGCTGGCGTTTGCTTGTCATGGGGGGGTCTGTATTCTTCCTCTAACGATTTAAGTATGTGTATGTACATCTGCATGGAGGTTTCTGTCCACACGAGTGCTGGAGCCTATGGAATTCAGATGAGGGCATGGCATTTCCTGGAGCAGTAGTTACAGGTGGTTGTACAGGTGCCTGACCTGGATGCTGGGACTTGAACTCAGGCTCTCTGCAAGGACAGTGCATGTTCTTAACAACTGAGTCATCTCTGTACCTGACATCTGTATTCTTTCAATGCCCTACATACGTTCCCAAGATGCTGGGATGGAAATGGAGATGAGCATTGCTCAGGGGTAGGCTTGCTCACCACATGCTGCTTTTGGGGAATGAGGACACGGATAGCACGTGAGCTGAGAATTTCCATATTTCTCTAGATTGCTGGTCCGGTGATGTAGCCCTGACCACTGTTCTTCTCTGACCCCATTCATTAAAGTCATAGCTTATATATGGCTTTGCCTTGGCATTCTAGAGTCCCACCAAACTGTCAAAGCCACAAGGATGCGCACTGCAGATAAGCTTAGTATCACTTACAACCCCAGAACCCCGTCAGAGTAGCCACCGATCTGTGAGCTTTCTGAGGCATCTTCTAGAGCAGCCCCTCCCCTACCCTGCCAGTGCAGTTATTATAGATTTCCTAAAACAGACGTGGAACATTAATTTCTAAGCAGGAGAATTTGATTACGGTTATTTCCCCCTAGATTTCATCTGTGAAAGTAGCCAGAATGTAAGGGATATTCAATAATATTCAGATTACATCAATGTTGAGCCACTAATACTTTTAAGAGGCTGAAAGGGACAGGCAGGCTCTTCACTCTGTCTGTCTGGCAGACATCAGTCTTCACTCACATGTAAATAGTAACTGGTCCCCTCCCATCATATGGTACCTTTTCTGGAAAAACACATTAATTTTTCCAGGTGTGAAAAGACTGTATTTTTGTCTGTAACTAACATTTCATCTACCAGTTTAGGAATCAGAAAAGCACACAGTGAATACAAGGATACCGTGTTGAAGGAGGCAGGCTCAAAAACACGAGCGTGTTCGATCAATAACTCGGGATGTAGGAAGAATATTAAAATGTTGCTGAAAGTAAAACACCAAGAATTGGTGCAAGGGGATTGATTGATCCATGAATTGATCCATGTTCTAGGGCTTCCTAAATAAACCGCTGCTCCCCGAAAAGGGGTGTGGAGTCCCCAGCTCACCTGACTCCCTTGTAAATTAGAGCTCTGGTCTAGGATGCTACCAACCTGTCACCTCCCCCGGACTTGATCGTTACGATTCCCCACCCACCCAGTTCAAACCAATCTTTCTGCTCTCCTCAGTCAGCATGCTGAGTGTGTATGCTGGTCCTTCCTCACATCCTGAAACTCACTCAGCAGCGCTCTGGGAGAGGAAGCCCAGCTCCCTGAGATAGGACCCCAGCCTCTCACACCTGGGAATCAACGCTCTGGGGCCTGCTGACCCACAACCATCAAACTCATGTAAAAGGAAGTAGATCAATGAAGACCCAGAGCACTCGTATAGGTCCACTGGCAAAAGTGGCTCTTAACACTCAAAATTAAAAATATGGAAGGTTTCTGCTGGCTTATGGCTATCAAGTTTTTTTTGGGGGGGTATATATCATTTAGTTGTATGGGTTTTTTTTTGGGTATACATCATTTATTTGAGTATACATCACTTAGTTGTATGTTTTTTGGTATACATTATTTAGTTGTATATTTTTTCATGCACTTGTTTATTCAGGCAAAGTAAATTTAGCCTGTTTAAAGTCAAATTCAAAATTTTAAAATCTATTATTAATGATACTTTAAAAACAAGTATCTGAAAAGAATTGATGCTAAGCCAGGAGTTGTGTGCAATCCAAGCACTGAAGAGACTGCTGGAGCCTGGGCTACAGTTTAAAGCCAGCCTAAGTAAGATAAGAATGTCTCCAAACAACAGTGACCAAAACCCCAAACAACAACAACAGTATTCTCCAAACAAAACCAACAAAAGCCCAAGTTCAGTCAATTAACTCCCTGGATGTAGAAGACTTTCCTTCGCTGGGCCTTAGCAATGGGCAAATAAAAGCTTAGGTCTCCTTCCTGACCAAAAGTATTCTCTGCCACAAATTGTTGTGTCTGAAACACACAGAGCTATCTGGGTTTAGCACACGGGCTAAGTCAGAACAAATATCTAAAGGCAGAAACGGGTGTTCTAATGAGACATCAGGAAAAACTCACGATGACAAAGTCCCAAGTCCAAGCGTGGCTCTGACGGTCAAGGGTAAGCCTCTGCCATTCTTGTGCCATGTGGTTGCCTTCTACAGCAGCAAGCACTGTGGCTGGCATGCATCAGGCACTATTGCATGTCTCTGACAACGTCAGGGTCCTATGGAGACGGCGAGACTCCCATCACAGAGGAGAAAACCGAAGCAGCGAGAGGTCGGAGCTAAGTGTGGGGACAGTGAGAGACAGAAGACACTTTCAACGGTTCAGTTCTAGATTCCACACTCAGACCCTCACCCCTGCTTCCATTTCGCAACCTTTCACCTACTCCTTCTTACTCTTTCTTACAGATGCTGGGGCTCTGTCCCGAGCAGCATAAAGCTCCTAAGAAGAGCTAAGTAACGTCACTGGAACCTCTCTGTCCGACAGCAATCACACATACTAGTGGTCAGGTGACCGAGCCTGGATCTCAAGGAGCCCTTCCATTCTTCTATCTCTTTCTTTCTCTTTCTACTTTTCCTTATGCAAATTCCTTTTCTTTACTAAATATTCCTTTCTTTTCATAATAATAGGGGAGCAGCTCCCCATTACCATAAATTATACAGCGGACTTTGCCACATTTGGGGAGGTCAGCATATTCAGAGTGCTAAGAATCAGCCTCACCTTGGAAAGCCACCTTTATAACTATGCTCTTCCTTCTTCCCTCTCTCCCTCCTTCCCTCCCTTCCTCTCTCCCTCCCTCCTCCCTTCCCTCCCTCTCTCCCTCCTCCCCCACCCTTCCCTCCTTCCCTCCCTCCCATCTATGTATTGCAGGTGTCCGGAGAGTCCAGAAGAGCGTGTTAGAACCTCTGGAGCGGGAGACAAGTGTTCTCCTACTAAACTATATCCCTAGCCCTCCGTTCTTACTTTGGATCCATGGGAATGTTATATAAAAGCCAAAGAGAACACGGAAGCCACTTCTCTAGGTAGCCTGGAAGGCTGTTACAGTCACGGACTCTTGGGCCATCCTTCAATCCTGCACTATCTGTGTCCCCTTTCCTTTTAGTTCCACTATATACTCCTCAGTCAGACAAACAGCCAGTCTAACTGTACTACAGTTTGCAATACCACTGCGCTTAGAAAATACTGAGTCACTTGGGAGTTCAATATCAAACATTAATGGCTTTACTTCTGGATGTCTACTTTGCAACAAAATGTGCTAAGTGTGGCCAAGTCTCTCAATGAGCATAGCTTATTAATCACGGCCACCAAAGGTAAATTCCTTCTGTAACATTCTTAGCTTCCATTTCTTTTGTGTTAACCCATTTAGACTGAGTTAATGAAACCCAGGAAAGTCTTTCCAATTTGGGTCCCCTAAGAAGAGAGACCAGCAAGCCTTGGGTGGGTGGCTCTGAGCTGTAGAACTGAAATGGCTAATTAGAAAATCAGATTCTTAGGAATCATTTCCTCTTACATGAACCAAATCATGTAAGACACGAACTAAAATCAACCCACAAGCCTTCTGTTGAAACCCCAGAGAAACCACTAGAAAATCTTTAGCAAGAAATGTTACAGTAATTGTAACAATGAAGAAGACAGCCTCCCAAATGGGGAAGGAGAAAAATGTAGCTGCTGGCTCCTATTTCCATTTAGTGAGTAGCTTCAATGGACAGACTAGTGATTTCAGCCTGTCTGAGGGTGTGGGGTCCCAAGTTTAACAACTATAAATTTGCTAATAATAACCAGTGGAATCTTTAAGTGGTCTAGGACCAGAAGGAGTGGAAGTATTTAAATTGGGAGGATAAAAATGATAGGGAAGACGTAAAAGCTACTAGAAAGAAGTGTGAATAACATGCTTCAGCAAAAAATGAAAGCAATGGAGCTTTTTTGAGACAATACACCAGGCTGGCCTCTAACTCAGAAATCCTCCAAGTGCTGGGATTAAAGGCATGTGCTACCATTGCCCAGCATAGCAATGGAGCTTTTTTTTTTTTTTTTCGAGACAAGGTTTCTCTGTATAGCCCTGTCTATCTTGTAACTCACTCTGTAGACCAGGCTGGCCTCGATCTCAGAAATCCACCTGTCTCTGCCTCTCAAGTGCTGGGATCAAAGGCGCGCGCCACCACCGCCCGGCATAGCAATGGAGCTTTTACTAAAGACTTTAGAGAGGTTTGAAACCCTTGAAGAAGGAATCCTATTTGAGCAGGTGGGCAGGGACACAGAGCATGGTCCTAGAAAGCCTGACAGCTGTCATAATCGTGAACCAGATGCAGATGTGGCCGACACATACCACCCAAGAGTGAAGCACGCCAGGGCTGTCTTTACAGGTCTAGGAGTTGGTCGTGAGGTAAGTACACTTTCCCCTGCTATAGGAAAAGATGTCTCATAATGCGACCAGACACTGATGGTGCCTGCACATGGTAGAGAACAGGGAGGAGCAGTAAGCCCTTCCGTGGAAGAGCAATCCTTAGACATCTACGATTTGGGGAAGCACTCTGGGAGTGAATTTTCTAATTCTTCCTAAGAGAAGTTAGAAATCTGGAGTTTCTATTACACTTTACAGTGCTTAAATATATGCTACCAATATAAGTCAAAAAGTAATTATTTACTAACATTAAATGGGTCAACAAAATATGCTTGGGGACCTGTACACCCCTTTAAATAAAATGTCTATGTCTTTGGCCCATTTCTTCTTTCGCACGGCGCCCTTTGTTGTGTGGTACACGGAATAGAACCCAGAGCGTTAAGCATGAGAGGTGAGTGCTAAGTTACACCTCCAGGCCACACACGTGTGAGCATGGTCTCACAGTATCATTTTCTGCCTTTGTGGCTGGTACTGAGTTTCCCTAGCCCTTTGTTTTACAAACGGGCTTTGCAATTACTCTCTTCCACCCTGTAGCTTGCCTTTTCAGACCCCTCAGAAGGTTTTCTGCAAGGCAGTTTTTACAAACATCTTACTTATCCGTTTTCCCTCTTATGTATTCTTCTGCATAAGTGCTTTTGTGTCAGTCTGAACCTCGGGTGAGTGAGTACCTTGTATGAATCAGCTCCGCGCTTTCTATTTGGTTCCTCTGATGTTCATCCTTTCGATGCCGCTTGTTCTGCTCTCTCACAATTGTTGTAGCTATTCCAATCCTGGTCTTTCTATTACAAATTTTAGGATAATTTTGCCTAGGTCTACAAAAAAAAACTCTTGCTAAGGTTTTGAGAGAAACTGCATTAAGCCGGCACACTAGCTTGGAAGAATCAGCATCTTCACTACGTGGGGTCTTCTCACCACGGCGGTATCCTGCTTCCTCAGTACCCGGAGTCTTCTCACCACGGCGGTATCCTGCTTCATCAGTACCCGGGGTCTTCTCACCACGGTGGCTCCCTGCTTCATCAGTACCCGGGGTCTTCTCACCACGGTGGCTCCCTGCTTCCTCAGTACCCGGGGTCTTCTCACCACGGCGGTATCCTGCTTCCTCAGTGCCCAGGGTCTTCTCACTATAGCAGCATCCTGCTTCCTCAGTACCCGGGGTCTTCTCACCATGGCGGTATCCTGCTTCATCAGCACACGGGGTCCTCTCACCCATGGCAGCTCCCTACTTCATCAGCACCCAAGTTTCAATGCACAAGCTCTTCTGAGATCACACCCAATATTTTTCTCATTTTTTCTGTCTTAATAGTCTCCCCTTATGAATTAACTTTTAAGCACGGTTGTAGGTTTGCAGCAAATTCAATGGAACATAAAGAATTCCTATATATTCATGACTTTCTCCCAATAGTCTCTATCTTATAAAAATCCTACATCACAGGTATTCATTAGCACAATTAAGAAATGCCTGCTGACATATAATTATTGCCTCAAATCACAGCTTACATTAAGGTTCATTTAGCTGGCAGGACTCACATCTGTCATCTAGTGCTGGCCTCTACTGACTGACCCTTCTCCCCCCCCCCCCAAAAGGAGGCTAGCTGCCTTATTCCTGCTGCAACAGGATTTAACTTTGCTGTTTGGTTTTGTTCTTTGCTTTATATTTCATCAAAATGTGGATGTGTGGTAAATATGTTAGAAACTGCTGGATCACTTGCATTCTGATATCAACTCCAGCTAGGGAAGCTGGGTAGGGGTGGGAGAAGGAAGGTGTCATTGAGACTCCCTAGTGTAACTCCACTGAAGTCTGAGGGGAGGGCGTCCTCTGAAGGCCTGGCAGGAGTGAGACCCTGGGTCTCTATTCGGCCTCCATTGATACTTTTCTGGCTTGAAGGAGTCACCCATCATTTCTTGTGTGATGTCTTCCGACTCCAATAGGAGAAGATAAAGGGCCACACTATTGGAAGTGGGCCATCCAGGCCTCTCTATCTCTTTACTTCTATGGAGATGGGAATGCAGGTTTTTATTAGCACCCACCTGAAAGGAATGCTCTGTCTGTGACACCACCCAGTGAGAAAGGCTGGGGAACTGAGGCCTAGCAGGAGGGGCTGTCTACTGCTTCCCATCACTGACTGCTGTCAGGATGGAGCCCCATGTTTCTCTAGAATAGTTCGTTAGCATGTACAACTATTGATTAAGAGTTTTCTTTCAAGGCCATCACATTTCTGCTAATTTAACTGCAGAAAACAGACTTTATATATGTTACTGGTGTTGCTGTGTGCTTGCTTGCTAATTAGTCTGTGTTGGTGTTTTTTCAACGTTTCCTACTCCAAACCTGGGGCATGTGAAGTAGAAGGAAACCCAGGTCACATATGATTGGATTGTGCACAGGGTCCACAGGGGGTTTGTCTCGATTCCCCATCATCTTTAGATTCTTATGTTTGATTCATACACAATACATTGAGTTTTAGTTGGATTTCGCAGAACAGAGAAAAGTATGTCTATGTCATTTTTCTGGAGGCAGAGAAAATACTTCCCTTTGTATTGAGGCTAAACTTAGAATTGTCGTTAAACAAGGAAATTGTATTTGCTACACTGAAAAAGTTTTATCAAGTAGTAGCAAAAGGTTACATGAAATCAATTTGGAATGGTTATCAAAGACTTGAAGGGTTTTTAAGTAATATGTTTTAAATATTTTTTCAAAGAAAATATTTAGTGATGTTCACTTTCATTTAGAAAGAGGAAAGAGACCTTTGATGTTTGGGTGATATTTCATAATTACTACCAAGAACACATATGTTTGAGTTCTTTTCCTACTTTGGTAAGTATTTGAGAGACTCTTTCTTTTCTGTTTAATAATAAGCAGCTACCTAGTACTTACATCCCATCATATTATCTGAAGGCTTCTCCCCAGTGACCCTACTTGTAGGATGCATTTATGGAGTGGCATTACTAAAGTTCCACTAAGGTCTTTTGTTTTTTTATTAAGTTTTATTGCATTATGATGAGAAAAGATACATGATTTCAATTTATCTGAATTTGTTAACATTTAAAAACATATTTTAAGTAAATAGAATTAAATCAAATTCTTGTTTCCCTTTTGTACCCCAACTCCTCCCAGAGACCGCCCCTTCAATACCTACAATACCTTTTTTGGTCATATTCTTTAAATTTATAAAATATTATAATGATAAAAATGAGTATTATAAAAGTTGTTTGATATGAAACAACAGTCAATTTAACAGTCTTATATAGATGCTTGTCTATAGCAATACTGAAAACACATACATTTTTATCAATATAAATTTTAAATAATTCCAAACATATTAACTGTATATTTTTAAATAATACATCACTCCAGGTGGTGGTGGCACATGCCTTAAATCCCAGCACTTGGGGGGCAGAGGCAGGCAGATTTCTGAGTTCGAGGCCAGCCTGGTCTACAAAATGAGTTCTAGGACAGCCAGGGCTACACAGAGAAACCCTGTCTCGAAACAACAACAACAACAACAAAAATACATCACTACTAGTATTTTTTAAAATGAACATAAATATATAAAGTCTTTTTGTTTGTTTTGTATATAGTAGAGCTTAAAATCTTGGCTGTTATTATGGAACAAGGCCAAAATAACAACAATTTTTAGACACTGAATTTCATTATAATAAGGTTGTACTTCAATGCCCCTCACATCACCAAAGGATTTTACTTCGATTGTAGCTAAGCTGAGAGTTGACAGTTCTGCTGCACCAAGGAATGAATTGTAGGTACGATTTTTGGATACAGACTTCCTGCTATGGTCAAAGCTATTTGACTTGAGTGAGTGACTTTATTCTCAGGCCACAGAGAACAGGTTACATTCATTTAAGAAATGGTGTGTGTATTAAGATGGTCTATCCATAAAGTCATTCACCAACTGTTTCAATGAACAATGGTTCTGCTTGGAGGGTGGCACAGACATTAGGTGAGGGTAAGAATCTGGTTCATTGGCTGTGATGATTTGGAAAAGCATTCCTCTCAGAGAAAGAGTAACTTATAAAGTCCTCTTCTTCACACTTGATACAATAGTTACAAACTTCAAGCAAAGCATTCAGCCTCACACTTTGTTGTTCTCTTACAAGCTACCTCCCAAGTTATTTGTCTATCTTTCTTATAGCTGTATAAATACATTTGAAATATGTAAGCTGTTTTGAAAACCACTGTATAGTGTAAAAACATGAAATAAATAATACTACTAAGAGAGAGGCTGAGATAGGAGAAGCAAGTTTTCAAGACTGTCACATACAAACAAGCAGAAAGTGTATATGGAATGTATAATATTGGACCTATTTCTTCAATTACCAAATTAGAGAGACCATTGGATGACAGTTAACAAATTTCTAATTCCTTATATTTTTTGAATTTCAATCGATTAGGATATGTTGGTAATATTAATTTTCATATTAAGATATTAAGAAAAAGTAATTGTTATTTCATGTTATTTTTGTAGTAAGAGGTGGAATTAGGATTGTGTGGGTTTGTTGAAAGATTATTTTCTTGCTTCTTCTAGGGTGTAGTTTTGCTCCTTATGTTGGTGTTTTCCATCTATTATTCTTTGTAGGGCTGGATTTATGGAAAGATATTGTGTAAATTTTATTTTGTCATGGAATATCTTGTTTTCTCCATCTATGGTAATTGAGAGTTTTGCTGGGTATAGTAGCCTGGGCTGGCAATTGTGTTCTCTTACGGTCTGTATGACATCTGCCCAGGATCTTCTAGCTTTCATAGTCTCTGGTGAGAAATTTGGTGTAATTCTGATAGGCCTGCCTTTATATGTTACTTGACCTTTTTCCTTTACTGCTTTTAAAATTCTTTCTTTGTTTAGTGCATGGTGTTTTGATTATTATGTGACGGGAGGAATTTCTTTTCTGGTCCAGTCTATTTGGAATTCTGTAGGCTTCTTGTATGTTCATGTTTCTTTAGGTTAGGGAAGTTTTCTTCTATAATTTTGATGAAGATATTTACTGGCCCATTACCTTGGGAATCTACACTCTCTTCTATACCTATTATCCTTAGGGTTGGTCTTCTCATTGTGTCCTGGATTTCTCGGATGTTTTGGGTTAGGAGCTTTTTGCATTTTGCATTTCCTTTGACTGTTGTGTCAATGTTTTCTATGGTGTCTTCTACCCTTGAGATTCTTTCTTCTATCTTTTGTATTCTGTTGGCGATGCTTGCATCTATGGCTCCTGATTTCTATCCTAGGTTTTGTATCTCCAGGGTTGTCTCTCTTTCTGATTTCTTTCTTGTTTCTATTTCCATTTTTAGATTCTGAATGGTTTTGCTCATTTCCTTCACCTGTTTGATTGTGTTTTCCTGTAGTTCTTTAAGGGATTTTTGTGTTTCCTCTTTAAGGGCTTCTACCTTCTTCTACAGGAGAAATAAGGGTTCTCCTGTATTTCTTTGAGGGTGCTATTTATGTCTTTCTTAAAGTCCTGTATCATCATCATGATAAGTGATTTTAGATCTGAATCTTGCTTTTGCGGTGTGATGGTGTGTCCAGGACTTGCTATGGTGGGAGAATTGGGTTCTGATGATGCCAAATAACTTTCGTTTGTGTTGCTTATCTTCTTATGCTTGCCCCCCTGCCCTCTGGTTATCTCTAGTGCTACCTGCTTTGGCTAAATATGACTGGAGCCTGTCCTTCCTGTGATTGTGGTTGTGTCAGCATTCCTCAGAGTCAAGCTGTCTCTGTGATCCTGTGATTCTGGGATGCTGTGATCCTGGGCTTGTTAGAGTGCCTGGAAGTGGAGCTTCCTCTGGGTGTTGTGGGACTGGCTGTGGAGTTTGCGCCCAAGGTCTGCTCAGGGCACCTGCCGGCCCAGACAGACTGGAAGCAACCCAAGCAACCCGAGGTCTTCATGTGTATTCTAGCTTACATTACTCAATTCTGCAAGTAAAATGTACGGTGTGGCAAAAGCATTAGATAATAATGAATGGATGTCTCTGTAACAAGCACTCATGTGAGTTCCTGCCAATTAACATAAATGGATTACTCTTAAGAAATTCAGTTAAAGGTAATAGAGTCAAATATAAGATATGCAAATGGCAATGAGCGTAACTGCCATGGAGAAGGCATCGAGAGACATTGTAAGTTCTCTGAGGTAGCTGGATGGCTATGGGGCCTTCTCTTGCAGAAGTTCTGAGGAACTTGGGGCTCTGATTTCATGCTCCACATAGCAATTAAAAGGAAACGGCAGTTCCTTGGGCTAGATACTAAATTCATTACAGCACTGCTTGATGCAGTTATTTTCTCATTGCTGGGGGAACAGAAGGAAACTGCACGGTACAGTACTCAGGGAACTAGAAAGCACGGATTATCAAGCCATTCTGAAGCCTTAGGAGAATTAAGCTTCCTCATCAGCTTGACTCACAGCCAGTCCAAAAGTATCCAAGAAAGAGCACCTAACAGTGAGCGACAAGTAGTGCAGATTAACCAACTGTGTTGAAAACTTGCACCGTGTTCTGTAAGGGACAGCCCATTAGCACAGGAGTCCATTCTGTAGGCTCTCAATATGAGAGTTCAAAACACCACCCGTGTGTGACTGTCCAGCAGCAACTTTAAAACAGTGCGTAACCTGGAAATATGGAGTTAGAAAGAAGAGCAGCAGCAAGAGAGAGTTAGGGATAGGATAGAGTGGCTACGGATATACCTACCCACGTGGAAGGGTAAAAATTAGATGGGAGACATGACTGCTCAGCCATCTTGATCTTTAATCAACCCCTTTTTTCCCCCAACAGGTAAAATACCTGGGGCATAAACCACTCCCCCCAAAATACGTCCGTATGATAGTCCAATCAGCGACTTCCTTGTTACTCTGTGGGGGTGGAGCTTTCGAATGTAACTAGAACCCGGTTGGAGGCGTGGCTAATAGCAGGAGGTGGGCAGAGAGGTGTGGCTATCAGAGGCAGGTCTCAAACCAGAAGGGTTACACCCATGCCCCAGGATACCACTCAAGGAAACACTAGCCCATTCCTGCCCAGACTCTACTGGGTAACTGTCTGTCCCACAGGAGAATATGTGTCCTTTCTGTCAAAAGGACACCAGGGACATCCTGCCAGAACTGAGGTCTGTCCACGGCTCCTATATCCAATTGCCTTGAAACTAAGAGAATAATGCTAAATAAACTGAAGGCCTGTTGGGTCACAGTGAGTCTTCTAGATACACAGCTGAGTTGTTAACACAGTCAAATAGATTGTGCTTCAGAGTCAATGTGTGCAGCTGTTGAATGCTACAGTTTACATTATAGCAGGTGGGGTTTTGTTCGTTTGATTTCTGATGGTAGGCCCCTGTGATCTTTTTCATAAACAATGCTAATTGCTTTAGCAGGCATATCATCTTCTTAACATGGCTGACATATAGTGGCTAATGGCAGAATAATAATAGAAAGCATACTCTAAATCTGAAGTAGAGACAGGAGTCATGTAAAGGAGAAGTCACTCGCTTTGCTCTTTTGAGATAGGACTCCTTTGGTAAAGGAGTTCAGGCCCAATGCTAGTTCTTGCTCTCACTGTCGGAAAAGGAAAAAAATGTGCCCTCGTGTTTAAATGTTCATCTCGGCCACGCGTTCACTTACTATTTAATTTCAGCTGACCCCGGAATCCATATGCACCGCCTGAGTGTCATTAAAAATACTCAGGCAACTGGTTAAGGAAATGTAATTTCTCAATCATACCTCATATCATATACAGTTAAACCTGAAAGAAAATTCCACAAAACTTTGAATAAGCAAGGTGAAAAGTCTCCTTTCACCCCAAGTTCAAGTTTACGATCCTCAATCCTGAGTGGGAAGGACCGTCACACACGGTAGACTCTGCTCAATTGAACTAAAGCTTTGGGTGCTTTAGAAAGCACCAGTCTATACTCTTAAAAAGCAAAGCTTCAGAAAATATGCTTTGTACCCCACCGAGTTACTATAGGAAGGACAACCCCAAGCCAAAAGTCCAAAGTCTAAAATGTTCCCAAATATGGAACTCAATGAATACTAATTTGATGCTTTTTTTTTTCATTTTGAAGCATTTAGAACTTCAGATTTTCAAATCAGGAATGCTTAGCTAGTAAGATCTACGCAGATATTCCAACATCGACAGAACTCCGAACCCTGAAATTATTCTAGTCCTAAGCATTCTAGATAAGGGGTACTCTACTAGTATTCTGTGTTTGTGGGGCAGGGATGGGGGGAGGGCCCTTGTCCCCAATGACGAATTCAAAAAAGCTCATAAGACAAAAGACTTTTGTTTTTGTTTGGGGATGAACAGTAACAGTGCAAGAGTTTCCTTTACACACAAATATCCGCCCACACAGGACAAAAATTAGACAACTTTTATTTAATTTAAGAGAAACAAATAAGCACACACTGCTCTAGCTCACAGCTGGGGAAGTGCGAGCTTCGGTGTGCGATAAGTTGTAACTTTTTATGGGATACATTGGCAAATGAAAACTACGGTAACATCCAGTTGTGATATGGATGATGCACGACGGGATCTCTCCCACACTGTGGGAGGGAGGATAAGTAGGCTTAATCTCACGGAAAACAATTCCCATTTCGTGTCAGAACGGCTGTGTCTATAACTGATGATAAACATTTCTCCTCTCAGGTGTTATCTGAGAACCGTTCCAAGAAACTATGGCCTACAAGCTAAGAGTGATTTTTGCAATTTTCTTTCTTTTTTCTTTTTGTTTTTTTGGGTTTTTTTTTGTGTTTGTTTGTTTTTCAAGACAGGGTTTCTCTGTATAACCCTGGCTGTCCTGGAACTCACTCTGTAGA